>NC_044991.1:15125032-15369324 GCF_008728515.1 Papio anubis | reverse complement strand
TTGTTGTGCCTTCGTTCAGTTACGTATTGCTCAAACAGGAACAGACAGACACTGCGCACCACATGCATAGCAACGTTATTCTAATGACCAAAGTGCAAAGCAACCTGTGTCCATTGATGGACGAGGATAAACAAAATATGAATGTGTATACAAATGAATACACATACGGAAACATTATTCAATACTTACAAATTAAGGAAATTCTAACACATGCTACAAAAGAAAAACCAAATAGCAAACTGCTGACCATGGGCAATGTGGGTGGAGGTGTACTGGTGTGTTCATGGTGCTATTCACTTTTGAGACAGGGTCTTGCTCTGTACAAGCCAGGCTGGAAGCGCAGTGAATGCGATCGTACTGCAAGCTCCGCCTCGGGATCATGCCATTCTCCTGCCTCAACCTCCCGGTATCTGGGACTGCGAGCGCTTCCTACCTTGACTAATTTTTTGTATTTTAGAGTAGAGACAGAGTTTCACCGTGTGTCAGTCAGGGTGGTCTTGATCTCCTGTCATGATCCGTCTGCCTCCCAAAGTGCTGGGATTACAGGCGTGAGCCACAGCCTTCTGGCCTCATGAGTGCTATTTTTTTCAGCTCATTGGTATGTCTGAAATTTTTTTCAAAATAAAAAGGGAGAAAGAGAGAAGAGAGGAAAGAAGAGTTGGAATGAGCCTCTGTATTCAAAGCCACTCCCAGTCTTAGAGTCTGGGACCCTCTGCTCGTTGGCTTAGGCCACCATAACACAGTACCACAGGCTGGGGGCTTGGACAATGGAAATTTATTTCTCACACTTTCGGAGGCTGGAAGTCCAAGATCAAGGTGTTAGCAGGGTTGGTGATGAGAGCCAAAGATCACCTGGTGGCCATCAAACAAACCATCCAGAGGCAAAACTCCTCATCTGAGGAATGTAGAAGTAGTGGAACTTCCTATTATCTGAAGCCCAGCATCTAGGCATGAGCTTCTTTCTCCAAAAAAAATTTTTTTTTTTTGAGATGGAGTCTTGCTCTGTTGCCCAGGCTGGAGTGCAGTGGCCGGATCTTGGCTCACTGCAGCTCGCCTCCCGGAGTTCACAGCCATTCTCCTGCCTCAGCCTGCCGAGTAGCTGGGACTACAGGCGACGCCACCTGGCCTGGCTAGTTTTTGTATTTTTTAGTGAGCCGGGGTTTCACTATGTTAGCCCATGTTAGGATGGTCTCGATCTCCTGACCTCGTGATCCGTCCATCTCGGCCTCCCAAAGTGCTGGGATTACAGGCTTGAGCCACCGCGCCTGGCTCAAAAATGTATAAGTAATTAGAATTTCTCTACATCTCCGGAATGCATGTATATAGAAACTCATCATGCAACCCTTACTGACACCAAGGCACTGAAATGTTTACAAATGTAATCATGTACCATGACCTACGTGGCTAACATGGTCCAAATTACCCTTAGGTTCCTGGTTTAAGGTCCATAAATGGTCCTAAGGAAAATCTACCCTGGCACGCCCCGTCCTCTCGCTGAGGCACCTCACTGAACTCTGCTGCAGCATTCTTTCTGTCTAATACAACTTCCCTTTTCAAACCTATACTGTTGTTAGTAAATTCCCTTTACTACCCGTGAGCCAACCATTCTCTGCTGCCAGCGCTCTGACACCTTGCCACCTTGCCACCTTGCCAAGCAGTCGGTTCCTTTGGAAGCCTCCCTCCTCAGCTTGCAGATGGCCACCTTCTCCCTGTGACCTCACAAGGCCTCCCTTCTGTACCTGTGTCCTAATCTTTTCTTATAAGGACACCAGTCATATTGGATTAGGGTTCACCCTAACAGCCCCATTTTAATTTAATTATCTCTTTAAAGGCTCTAATCTGGTGAGGTGTGAGTGGTTTGTACCTGTAATCCCAACACTTTGGGAGGTCGAGGTGGGTCGATCACCTGAGGTCAGGAGTTTGAGACCAGCCTGGTCAACATGGTGAAACGCCATCTCTCCTAAAAATACAAAATCCGGTAGCATGGTGGCTGCCACCCCTGTAGCTACTCCGGGAGGTTAAGGGCAGGAGAATCAGCTTGAGCCACAAGGAGGCAGAGGTTGCAGTGAGCCAAGATCACACCACTTTCCAGCCTGGGTGACAGAATAAGACACCATCTCAAAAGAATAAAATAAATAAACAAATAAATAAATACCCTAATACAATCTCCAAATAGTCTGAGTTCCTCCAGGTTAGGGTTTCAACATGTGAATTTGAGGGGTTTCAGCTATTCGCACAACAGCCTCTAAAGCCACCTTGAGCTTCAGCCCTCCCCCATATTCCACAGGGGCACCGAGAGGGCTTTGCCAGCCAATTCCATTTCTCTTTCCTGCACAGGTCTGAGGCTGAGCTCTGGGCAGGAGGGCCCCGCTGCAGGCATCGCTGGGAGGGAGGAGGGAAGGGAGGCACCCCAACCTTCTCCCTCGGCACCAGCCAAGCTCCCCGATGCGCCCAGGGGGCCCGTCCGCTACTCCAACTTTCATGAGGGCTTCTCTCCCTGCCCTGGGCTCCAAGGAACAGGCCTCTTCCTGGAGCCCGGGGTCCTTCCTGCCTTCCTTGGCAGGTGGGTTCCTGACCTTCTGCATTGTAGTCACTCCCAGTCAAACACCTCCTGGGAGGCAGAAGTTGCAATGAGCCAAGATCACACCATTGCACTCCAGCCTGGGCAACAAGAGTGAAGCTCCGTCTCAAAAAAAGCAAAAACCAAAAAACAAAAAGTTGCCCTTTTGAATCCAAGGGCTGCTGTTTTTGCAAGTGGATGAAGGCTCTCCATGAGTATTCCTCTTCCTTCCTCCCACCTCCTCCTGTAGCTGAGGGATTGTCCTGTCCTCCTGAAGCATTTTTTCTTCATGTTACCCCAGCCGGACCAGGAACCCCAAATACAAATTTTCCTCCATTCCTCTAATCACTTCCGTGCCTTTCTCAAGATGTATCAAGACCCTCAAGGTCATATTCAAAGGGAGGGTAGTCCAGTCCCCTTGAGGCAGCTGGCTGAAAAACAGGTTTCTCATCTACTTAAAGAACGTGGGAAATGGGAATCAGAAATGGATAATCACTTTGTTACTAGAATGCTCCAAGCCGGGGTCATTACAAGGTGATGGAGTCAAGGATATAGGCTGGCCCAAGCCCATAGGCACAGGAGACAAAAAAGCCCACAGGACAGAGATGAAGGCTGATCCCAGGCTAACAGATGACCATTAGAACAGAGATAATGGCCAAGTTAAACTGGTTTATTCTGGACCCCCAAGGATGAAGAGGGTGCCCCGCCACCCCGTTCACTTCAGTATCTCCTCTGTTCTCAGTGGGTAATTATGATGAGATGGGGCTGAGGTTAAGGGTACACAGTAAAACTGGTTCATTTGAAAACCCCAAGGACGAATGGGGGACGCCCTTTTCAGGAAAGGATAACAGGAAAATAAGAGGATGCCTTCTTTTCTGTTTTTTTTCTGCTTTGTTCTCTCTTTGCAGGTAGGTATTAGTACGTCATCTTTTTTTTTTTTTTTTTTTTTTTTTTTTTTTTTTGAGACCCCAGGTCTAGCTCCTGTCGCCCAGGCTGGAGTCGCGGTGGCCCGGATCTCAGCTCACTGCAAGCTCCGCCTCCCGGGTTCACGCCATTCTCCTGCCTCCAGCCTCCCGAGTAGCTGGGACCACAGAAGCGCCTGCCACGCCGCCCGTGGATTTTTGTATTTTTTAGTAGGGAGGCGGGGTTTCACCCAGCCAGGATGAGGGTCTCCTCTGACCTCGTGATCCGCCGTCTCGGCCTCCCAAAGTGCTGGGATTACAGGCTTGAGCCACTGCATCGACCTGGTAATCCGTCCATCTTATCAGGACCCCAATGCCCTGCATTCTCTAAAAACTAGGAGGATTTGATCACCCAAATCTTTGAGACAAAAACCACTTTCAGCACTTTAATACCCGTTTGGCCTAAAAAATGAACTGCGAGAAAATTACAAAGTCAACCTTTCTTTTTTCTCAAAAGAATCCAGTGCCCCCTATGCAGGAATCCTCAAATAAGCCTTCTCAGGTCTTTTATAACCAGCAGCAGAATAAGGAGGACAGGGATAAAGAAGGAGAAATGCAGGCAACAGAGAGGCTCAACTATTGGCTGCTTGATAAGCCCTCAGTTCCATGGGCTGCCCTCAGAATACCCTCCGAGGTAGCAGCCATCAGTGCCAAGCCAGGCCACTGGCAGAAAAACTACCTCCATGGGATAAATGGGGAAAAGTCCCACATGGCTTGCTCCCTTTGCTTACAGCTCAGCCACTGGAAATGGGACTGCCCTGAGGGGCCAAAGGACCCCAGGACAGAATCCCAACCCCTGATGGCCCGTGAGCTGAAGGGGTTCTCTGCACCCTGGCTGGCTTAAATCAGGTACTGTCATTAACAGGACCAAAGCCAAGGGTGCTTTGGAGTAGTATAGTCCCTCTTAGTTCTAAGAGCTGCCTACTCTGTGCTAATCTCCTCATCAGCAACTCTCCTCCAAATCCTGTTGGGTAATGGGGAAAATGGCACCTTCTTTCTCAAAGAAAAAATTCTTGGCAGTAGCGGTGGCTCCGTAATCCCAGCACTTTGGGAGGCCAGTAGGATCACAAGGTCAGGAGGTCTCGAGACCACAGTGAAACCCGTCTCTACTAAAAATATAAAAAAATTAGCGGTGGTGGGCCTGTAGTCCCAATACTCAGGAGGCTGAGGCAGGAGAATGGTAGCCAGGGCCGGGCTTTGCAGTGAGCCGAGATTGCCACTACACTCCAGCCTGGGGCGACAAAGCCCTTGAGACTCCATCTCAAAAAAAAAAAAAAAAAAGAAAAAATTCTTGATATTACTTAAGGGGACCAAAAGGAGTTTGAGACCAGCCTGGGCAACATAGCGGGAACCTAATGTCTCCATCAGAAACTAAGGAGAATTAGCCAGGTGGATGTGGTAGCTGGAGCCTGTGGTCCTAGCTACTTGAGGGAGGATTGGGGTGGGAGGATCACTTGAGCCGTGTGTGATGGAAGCTGCAGTGAGCAAGATCGTGCTGCACACTGCAGCCTGGTGACAGAGTGAGAACCCATCTCAAAAAAATCAAGGATGATGATGATAATAGATTCAAGGGAATATATCATTAAGAATGAAATTATCTTTATCCCACTCACTTTGCTGTGGGAAACGCTGGGGCCCCAGAAGACAATCAAGCATTGGCTGAATTGAACTGAGGAGATCTCCAGTCACTCGATAGGGACCACCACACCTTCCAGGCAGCCAGAGTTCCCATAATGGGCAGGTGGATCACCTAGGAGTCAGGAGTTCAAGACAGCCTGGCCAACATGATGAAGCATGTCTCTACTAAAAAAAATACAAAAATGCTTGGTGTGGTGTAATCCCAGCTGTAATCCCAGCTACTAGGGAGGCTGGGCAGGAAAGTGCTTTGAACCTGGGGGCTTAAGGGGATTTGCAGTGGTGAAATTGTGCCACTACACTCCAGCCTGGGCAACAGAAAATACAAAAAAAAAAAAGTTCCCACGGTGCTGCCGAAGGCCTGTGTGATTGGCAGAGGCATTGGTTATTCGTTCAAGGTTTTTGTTTAAAGGGACCGAGTATCAACTACTTGGCAGTTCTCACTTCAGCTCACTTCTGGGCTCACTTCAGCCTCCCAGCAGCCCTGCAGATATTAACCACCCTTTAGAGGTTAGAGTCGAAGGAAGGGGGCCAGGTCCTAAAAGAGAGGCACGCTGTCCCCAGAGCCTGGGGCGCGATGCCACCACCCTGCCTGGGCGCACCCCACGCCCAGGCGCACCCCGCTTTCCCCGGCCAGCCGCCCAGCCCGTCTGGCGCCACTCTGCCCCTGCTGACTAATCCTTTTCCGAGCCACGTGGCTGTGTTTTTCCTGCTGAGTCACGGTCCCGAGGTCTATTTTCGCTAAGTCACCCGTCGGGTCTGGCTCGCTGAGTCGTTGGTGTCTGTTTTCCGCTGAGTCACAGTCTAGAGATCTGTTTTCTCAAGAGTTCCAGCTGCTCCGGTTTAATCCCTTGGGGCAAAGTCCGGAATGTCCAGGTGAAGTCTGGAGCCTGGACGCCTCAGCCGGCACGTCCTGGGGCTCGTCTTGCCGCGCCTATTGAATCCTAGGGAAGCCACAGCAGCTCCTCCACCCTTCCTCTCACTCCTCTGGCCTCTTGCTACTTCCACCATTGTTTAGGGAACTTCTATCTCCTGACGGCCTGCCACAGGCCCAGGCATGCTGGGGAGCCACACTTTAAATAAGCTGTTGGCTGAGTGGCCATTTCACAACCTCAAAGGTGGGTCTCAAATGGAGGGCATCTCCAAATGGCAGTCTGTATTTCAAAAACTTCAAAGGCTGAGGACCCCCAAAGAGGTAGGACAAATGCAAATGCAATGCTCTTGGGCTGGAACCTCTGGAACTGATAAGCGGCTAAGAGGAGGTTATTGGGGCAATAGGGGACATTTGAATAGGCTTTATATTGAAGAGGAGTTCGGGTTGCAGAAATGTGCATTAGTTAAAGTTATTATTAATATTATTAGTAAGTATTTTTGAGACAGGGTCTACTCTGTCCTGCAAGATGCAGTGCAGTGGCAGAGACTTCGGCTCACCACCAGCCTCTGCCTCTAGTTCAAAGTGATTCTCGTCCTCAGCCTCCCAAGTAGCTGAGATTACAGGTGTGCCACCACGCCCAGCTCATTGATTCAGGGTTAAGCTGGCCGGGCATGGTGGCACATGCCTATAATCCACCACTTTGGGAGGCCAGTAATGAGGGATACAAGCTTGAAATCAGGGTTCCTGAACCAACAGGGCAACATGGTACTTGAAACCTTGTCTCTACAGCATCTAAAATGTAAGGCAGGCAGGTGGTGCATGCCCTATAGTCCCAACTACTTGGGGGAGGCTCAGATGGGAGGATTGCTTGAGCCCAGGAGGTTGAGGTTACAGACCACTGCACTCCAGCCTTGGAAACAGAGTGAGACTCTGTCTCAAAAAAAAAAAAAATAATAATAATAATAAAAAGATTATTTTGAGGTAAAGGCACTTTAAAAAAAAAAAAAAAACAGTGTAAGAAGGTTGCTCTGGGCTGGGCGCAGTCGCTCACGCCTGTAATCCCAGCACTTTGGGAGGCGAAGGCCGACAGATCACCTGAGATCAGGAGTTTGAGACCAGCCTGACCAACATGGAGAAACCCCATCTCTACTAAAAATACAAAATTAGCCGGGCGTGGTGGCACACGCCTGTCATCCCAACTACTCGGGAGGCTGAGGCAGGGGAATAGCACGAACCTGGGAGGCAGAGGTTGCAGTGAGCAGAGATCACGCCACTGCACTCCAGCCTGGGCCACAAGAGCGAAACTCCATCTCAAAAAAAAAAAAAAAAACAACGTTGCTCGGTTGCTCTGACCTTTTTTCCTTCCTGAAAGCAGGAGATGAAATTCCATATGGAAGACTTTTCTCTATAAGAGGAGAAAATTAGCATTCTTCTCATCCATGGCAGGAAGTTGAAGCCAAGATAAATCTGTACAAACAAACGTTGTTAAAGCCAGTTCTTCCTAGTCTCTTCTCTACCCAGTCAGTTAACCACCCTAACCCACGCCCATGCCACTTTGCCTTGTCACGTTTTCACAGTTTACTACTCTGTGTCCAAATCAGCATATAAGTGTTTGGTTCTATTTCCTTGAGTCTTCTTTTCCTTAGGACGGCTCACGTGTTATGTAAATGCACGTTAAATAAATGTGTATGCTTTTCTCCTACTAATCTGTCTCATGTCAGTTTAATTCTCAGGCCCAGCAGAAAACTCTAAAAGGGTACAGGTAAAATTTTGCCTCCTCCACAATATAATGAATTTATCTCGAAGTCAGATTTCCTGATTTTTATAACCATATGTCAGGGACTGCACTCCGGATATAATACATGCTAAATCATTTGGGGTTAGATGGGCATGACATCTAACCTGGCTCACACCTGTCATCTAACAGCCTGGGCAACAAGAGCGAAACTCCATCTAAAAAAAACAAAAGGTAAATAGGAAGAACCTGAGATTCAAAACTCCTGACTGAAATCAAGGTTTGTTGGATGTTAGTGACCCCCGCCCTACTGCAGAATCATCCACGAATTTCTATATAGGAAAAAGGCTCTGGCTGAATCATGAAAGGGGAGCTGGATGCCTCTCTGACCAACATAACGGCTAACATTTACCTTGTGCCTCCTCTGCCAAGGCTCACTGTGAGCTTCTCACATGCGTCAAACGGATTTAGTCCTCACCACATCCCCTTGAGTCAATGCTGTTATTATTCCTCATTTTGTCAGATGAGGAAATAAAAGCTTAGGGGGTTCCAGTGTACACAAATGGGAAGTCATGGATCCTGGATTTGACTGCAGTCCTTTTGCCTAGAGTTTATTGCTTTAACTAGTCTATACTATACTGAGGGTACCTTGATCAGGTTGAACCAGGGCATATCAGATCTGGGAGGTATGGTCAGGCTCCATTTTGGCAAGACTGGCCTGGTAGTCTGTACCCTTCAAAGGCTAGAGTGCCTTCTTGTCTGGCTGTGGGTCTTTGGTCACTGGGTACACGATGTTTGGAAAAGATGTTGCCATTCTATGCCCTTTGCTGCCTCAGGCCCAGGGTCTCCTAAGGCAGTGATGTGGAATCTGAATGAGCCAGACACACCTGGCCTCACATCTCAGGTGAGGTGTGTGATCTTAGGCAGGGAATTTCACCCCGCTTGCTAAGCCTCATTGATTAAATATGTAGTGAAAACCTGGCTTGTGCTAGGGGCATAGGAAGGTGAATCTGACATGGCCCTTGCTGACTTCAACGAGCCCACAGTCAGGTTGGAGGTGGGGGCAACTGGGGCCCATGGAGGGGTCCATAAGGTGAGGAGAAGAGCTTCAGGAAAGCCTGGGCGGAATCTGTTTTACAGCTTCATGAAGATATAATTGACATACAATAAACTGCACATATTTAAAGTATACAATTTGATGAAAAGTGGCACGATCTCAGCTCACTGAAACCTCCTCCCCAGGTTCAAGCGATTCTCCTGCCTCAGCCTCCTAAGTAGCTGGGATTACAGGCACCTCCCACCATGCCCAGCTAAGTTTTGTATTTTTAGTAGGGATGGGGTTTCACCATGTTGGCCAGGCTGGTCTCGAACTCCTAACCTCAGGTGATCCACCCACCTGGGCTCCCAAAGTGCTAGGATTACAGGCGTGAGCCACTACACTTGGCCCAGTCTATGGATTTATTTATTTATTTATTTTTGTAAGACCGAGTCTCACTCTGTCACCAGGCTGGAGTGCAGTGGCACAATCTCAGCTCACTGCAACCTCCACTTCCTGGGTTCAAGTGATTCTCCTGCCTTAGGCTCCCAAGTAGTTGGGACTACAGGCACACACCACCAGGCCCAGCTAATTTTTGTATTTTTAGTAGAGGCGGGGGTTTCACCATGTTGGCCCAGGATGAGGGTGATGCCGATCTCTTGACACCATTGATCCACCTGCCTCCAGCCTCCCAAAGTGCTGGGATTACAGTGAGCAGCCAAGTCTGTGGATTTTTAAAAAATGACTTGGGCTTGGCGGGCCGTGATTGGCTCAGAAATCCCAACACTGGGAAGAGCGACTGGCGGATCACAGGTCAGAAGATGAACCATCTAACTATGCTGACAAACCCGTCTCTACCTAAAAGCCTAAAATTAGCGGAGTGTGGCCTGTGGTCCCAGCTACTCGGGAGAACTGAGGCAGAGGCTCACTTGAGGCTCCCGGAGGCTGGGGCTTAGCCACTGCACTCCAGCCTGGGCGACAGAAGCGAGACTCAAATCTCAAAAAAAAAAAATAGCTTGGGCTTGTCTTCCTTGCTGAAGAAGGCTGTTTTCCAGCCTGTCACACAGCAGTTAGCCTGCAGACCCCCACTGGGGCCTCTGCCCTGCAGAGTCGAGCATGTGTTCTTTCTCGGTCTGTGTGGGGTGTGGGTGTGGTCAGGACATCCTCTGTGACCTTATGTACTGGAGATATCCCCTGCTTGAGGAGGATATCCAGGCAGGGTCTCCTCATTCTCCTTAGCTACCATCCAGCTTGGCCAAGAAACCTCCCCATGATTCCTCCCATGCCAGGGCCTCGCCTTGGTTTTTCACTGTTAGGGGCTGGTGAGCCACTGACCCTTCCCCTCCCTGCTGCCCAAACCACTTCTGTTTCCTGAGGGCGCCTTGGGAATGCTGAGTCGTGATTTCCTCATTCCCCTCGTGCAGCTGCATTTCTGCTGCGTCATGGTTGGGAGGGGGGGACTCGTGGAAACAAAGAGAAGGCGGATTTTGCTAGATTTTGCTGAGTCACCAGTGCTGCCTCAGCTTCTCTTTGGGTGGGAGGCGAAAGGGCAGATTTAATGGTAGGCAGGAGGAAGTGAAACTTCTGGAAAAAGGCAGAAGCTTCTTGTTTGTCTTTTCTAAGTCTGTGCCTTTCCCGTGCTGGGTCCCCAAGCTCCCACCCTGTGAAGTCCACCTCAATCTGCCCTGATTTAAGGTTGCAATCCACCGAGGCCTTCTTATGTTTCACATCTCTCTGACTTCTGCATCTGCCCCATCTGTTCTGCCTCCAGCAGGAGAAAGTTCTCTACTTTCTTTTTTTTTTCTTTTTTTTTTGAGACAGAGTCTTGCTCTGTCTTAGGCTGCTCTGTCACCTAGGCTGGAGTGCAATTGTCAGGCCTCTGAATCCAAGCCAAGCCATCGCATCCCCTGTGACTTGCACGTATATGCCCAGATGGCCTGAAGTAACTGAAGAATCACAAAAGAAGTGCAAATGCCCTGCCCCACCTTAACTGATGATATTCCACCACAAAAGAAGTGAAAATGGCCAGTCCTTGCCTTAAGCGATGACATTATCTTGTGAAATTCCTTTTCCTGGCTCATCCTGGCTCAAAAAGCTCCCCCACTGAGCACCTTGTGACCCCCACTCCTGCCCGCCAGAGAACAACCCCCCTTTGACTGTAATTTTCCTTTACCTACCCAAATCCTATAAAACGGCCCCACCCTTATCTCCCTTCGCTGACTCTCTTTTCGGACTCAGCCCATCTGCACCCAGGTGAAATAAACAGCCATGTTGCTCACACAAAGCCTGTTTGGTGCTCTCTTCACACGGACACACGTGACAGCAATGGCATGATCTCGGTTCACTGCAACTGCTGCCTCCCAGGTTCAAGCGATTCTCTTGCCTCAGCTTCCCAAGTAGCTGGGACTACAGACACCTGCCACTATGGCCGGCTAATTTTTGTATTTTTTTAGTAGAGATGGGGGTTTCACCATGTTGGCTGGGCTGGTCTCAAACTCCTGACCTCACGTGATCCACCCACTTTGGCTTCCCAAAGTGCTGGGATTACAGGCATGAGGCACTGCACCTGGCTACTTTTTTATTCTTGAGACAGGGTCTTGCTGTTACCCAGGCTGGAGTGCAGTGGCATGATCATGGCTCACTGGCTCACTGTAGCCTCCACCTCCTGGGCCCAAGCAATCCTCCCCACTAAGCCTCCCATGTAGCTAGGACCATAGGCATGTGCCACCACACCTGGCTAATGATTTTATTTTTGTAGAAATTCTCTACTTGTAAAAGCTCCTGTGATTAGACTGGTCTTACCCAGAGAAGCTAAGATAACCTCCCTATTTTAAGGTCTGTAACCATAATTACATCTGCAAAGTGTAATCAAGTATTCCAAGGCAATGTAATATATTCACAGGTTCGGGTACTAGGGCATGGGCATGGAGGGCCTATTCTGTCTATCGCGTCCTGAGTTTGGTAAGGATTACATGGCTGGCCGCAGTGGCTCACGCCTGTAATCCCAACACTTTGGGAGGCCGAGGTGGGCGGATCGCAAGGTCAGGAGATCGAGACCATCCTGGCCAACATGGTGAAACCCCGTCTCTACTAAAATATAAAAAATTAGCCAGCTGTGGTGGTGCGCGCCTGTAGTTCCAGCTACTCAGGAGGCTGAGGCAGGAGAATCGCGTGAACCTGGGAGGCAGAGATTGCAGTGAGCTGAGATCACGCCACTGCACTCCAGACTGGCAAAAGAGCGAGACTCCGTCTCAAAAAAAAAAAAGAAAAAAAAAAGGATTACAGGAGACCGTGCTTGGGAGCGTGCTTGGCTCAGAACAGACCTCAAACAAGGTATCTTTCCGACTTCTACACCCATTTTTATCTTCTGTGGCTCTGCCCCCTCTGTGGGTCACTTTCCGTATTTCGCAGGCTTCCTCCACTAGGGACCTGAGCTTGTGCGCATGCGCTGTCAAGTGGGCTCCCATCTCCTATCCTCTGTAGCCTTGTATCCCCAGCACGCACACAGAGCTGGCCTGTTCCAGCTGCCTAAGCATTCGGCTCTGAAAGGAGAGCCGAGAGAAGGAGGCGGTGGATTACTGACAGAATAAAGCTTTCATAGTGGACAGCAGACCGCACATTGAAAGATGCATCCTGGGAAGACAGGAGTAGTTGAGGAGAACACCGCAGGGTCCCTAGGGTCGCTATCTGTCCTCCCAAAGCTGAGGGTCTGCCCCAGGTATGAGCAAGGCAGGCTTTCGGTAGGGGAGAATTCATTTCCTGTTGCTGCCATAACAAGTCACAAACATCGTGCCTTAAAACAGCATGAATTTATTCCCTGGCATTCTGGAGGTCAGTAGTCCTAACATGAGTGGGCAGAGCTGCCTTCCTCTGGAGCTCCAGGAAAGAATCCATTTCCTCACCTTTTCTACCTGCTAGAAGCTCCCCACATTCCTTGGTTGGTTGCTTCATCCTCCATCTTCTTTTTTCTTTTTTTTTTTTGAGACAGGGTCTGGCTCTGTTGCCCAGGCTGGAGTGCAGAGGCATGATCTCGGCTCACTGCAACCTCCGCCTCATGGGTTCAGGTGATTCTCCTGCCTCAGCCTCCCGAGTAGCTGGAATTACAAGCATGCTGCACACCCAGCTAATTTTTGCCTGGATAATTATTGTATTATTAGTAGACACGGGGTTTCACCATGTTGGTCAGGCTGGTCTTGAACTCCTGACCTCAGGTGATCTGCCCACCTCAGCCTCCCAAAGTGCTGGGATTATAGGTGTGAGCCACCGGGCCTGGCTTCATCCTCCATCTTCAAAGCTAGCAGCATGGCATCTCCCAGTCTCTCTATCCTCTGCTTTCCTTGTCACCTTCTGTATGTGCAACTGTCCAGCCTCCCTCTTATAAGGCCCAGGAGGATAATCCAAGATAATTCCCCATCTCAACATCCTTGACTTAATCACGTCTGCAAGATCCTTTTACTACGTAAGGTAACAAAAAGGTAACCTATTCACAGGTTCTGGGGATTAGGATGTGGACATCTTTAAGGGGCTTTTTTTTGGCCCACCAGGAGGAGAGAGAATAGCATTTGGATCATTCTGTTGCTTGACTAGAAAGAAGGGGAAGTTAGGAGGCTGAATCAGCATGTGAAAGGGCCACAGGCTCAGCCCTGGGACAGCAGGGAGGACCAGAACAGCTCTGGCCTGGCCTCTTGCACCCCAGCAACCTCTGTGTGGGGGGGTCTATTCTAACCAAGTCTGGGGCTCCCAGAGAACAGTTAGAAAAGAGAGCAAGCCCAGACCAGGAGCCAAGAACCCTGGGTCACTGGAGGCTGTCTTTCCAATGGGGGGCATAGCCTGGCCAAGTCCCTCCTGCTCTTGGGGGTCTCTGCTTCCCTGTGTTAAATAAAAAGGGTTCAGATCTCTCTCTCTTTTTTTTTGAGACGGAGTCTCGCTCTGTTGCCCAGGCTGGAGTGCAGTGGCCAGATCTCAGCTCACTGCAAGCTCCTGCTCCCGGAGTTCACGCCATTCTCCTGCCTCAGCCTCCCGAGTAGCTGGGACTACGAAGCCAGCCACCTGCCCCTGACTAATTTTTAACATCTTTTAGTGAGAGGCGAGGGGTTTCACCCGTGTTAGCCAGGATGGTCTCGATCTTCTGACTCGTGATCCGCCCGTCTCGGCCTCCCAAAGTGCTGAGATTACAGGCTTGAGCCACCGCGCCCGGCCTCTTTTTTTTTTTTAATTTCAGATGGAGTCTTGCTCTGTCGCCCAGGCTGGAGTGCAGTGGCAGGATCTCAGCTCACTGCAAGCTCCACCTCCTGGGTTCACGCCATTCTCCTGCCTCAGCCTCCCGAGTAGCTGGGACTACAGATGCCCACCACTCGCCGGCTAGATTGTATTTTTTAGTGAGGCGGGGAGTTCCCGTGTTAGCCAGCATGGTCTCAATCTCTGACAACGTGATCCACTTCCGTCCTCGGCCTCCCAAAGTGCTGGGATTACAGGCTTGAGCCACCGCGCCCGGCCAGGGTTCAGATCTCACGAGTTTTACCCTCTAGGGTCGCTGAATGGACAGACTCTGGATCTATACGTGCAAACTCATCTCCCCTAAACTCCTGGACCGTCTGTGAGAGGGATTGGGGTGTAGTAGCAGGACTGTGGGGACTGGCTTCAAAGGGCCGTAGTTTGAATCCTGGCTCTTCCATCATTAACTGTGTGACTTGGGAAAATGACTTATCCTCTTTGTCCCTCAGTGCTCATGTGGGCAAAATAGAGACGAAAATGATGATTGGCCATAGCTTGCAAGGCTGTTGTCAGGATGGGCTGAGATCGCGCGTATAAAGTCTCTCTGCACATAGTAAATTCTCAGTAAAGCCTGGTTAGAATGACAGTTTGGAATTGTAGCTTGGTTCCAGCCCATTCTATCAGCCCAGTAATATTGAGCCTAACAATATTATTTTTTCCCAGAAAGAGACTTTGAAGCATCTATTTGTTCAGGCATGCATTCAGTATTAACTGTCTGTGACCTGCCAGGCACTATTCCAGGAACTGGGAATTTACAAAGCAAAGTAGGCAAGGTCTCCATCTTTGTGCTTTACATGCCACTGTTGGGGCTCAGAAAGTGACACCAGGACAACTGGTGATTTGACATGATGAGAGGCCTTAGGAGCTGCCTCAGGGTCAAAGTCCCTCGAAGCTTGTCTTGTTCCTCCGGCAAGAGCAGGGAGAGACTCTTTCTGGAATTTCCTTATCTGACCAAGAACACTTCTTTCCAAGACAAATGCAATTGTATTAAGTCCTTTTTCTTTTGAGATGGAGTCTCGCTCTGTTGCCCAGGCTGGAGTGCAGTGGTGCTATCTCGGCTCACTGCAACCTCCTCCTCTGGGGTTCAAGCGATTCTCCTTCCTCAGCCTTCCAAAGTGCTGGGATTACAGGGGTGAGCCACCGCGCCCAGCCAATGTTAAGCCCTTTTTCTAGGAATCTCATCAAATATCCAGGAAAGATCCTGGAGAGAGAAAGAAACCGGGAGTCATCACCAGACCCAGACAGATTTACCCGATCTTCTGAGGGCAGTGCCCAGAGATAACCTGGGCGACTTTATCTGCCTAGGACAACCTTTGTTCCTGTGCAGCGTCACCTCCACCTTAAAGTCTGCCTTTCACCTCCAGGGCCATTCCTTCTTGCTAATGATTTACTGACTTTCAAAAGAATTGTCTGTATTCCCTATCTCCCTTCTCCCCTATAAAAAAGGCTAGATAGCCACTGTACTGCACTGGGTTACAGGGTTACCATTCTTCCGTGATTACCCCATTACAATACGTTTTTATACCTCTTCTCCTCTTAACATGACTTTTGTCCGTTGATTTTCAGGGAACCTTCAGAGGAAGAAGGGGAATTTTTTTCAAGGCCGTTAGCTCACCTTTGGGAGAATGATCCTTTCCAATACAATCTCAGAAGTGCCTCTGGGCTGTAGTGGCCCTACCTTGAATTTCAGGAAGTTGTTTTTTGTTGTTGTTGTTTTTTGTTTTTTTTGAGAGACAGGGTCTTGTTCTATTGCCCAGGTTAGAATACAGTAGCGTGATCACAGCTCACTCCAGCCTCTACATCCCAGGCTCTAGCGAACCTCCAGCCTCAGCCTCTCAAGTAGCTAGGACCACAGGCATGTGCCACCATGCCAAGCTAATTTATTTTATATTTTATAGAGACAGGGTCTCCCTATGTTGCCCAGGCCAGTCTCGAACTCAAAGCAATCTTCCCACCTCCACCTCCCAAAGTGCTGGGACTACAGGTGTGAGCTACCATTCCAGGCCTGAAAGCCATCTTATAAAAAAACAAAACAAAACATTAGAATGAGAATCATAGCATTGGGAAATGACTCTATGAAATCTATGAATCATCTGGTCCATTTGTTTTGTTCTCTGGGTTCACCCAATAACCCTCTTTTCCCCAAGTTCTCAGCAGTCCACCTCATGCAGAATTGATTCAATAGGCGATCAGCAAGGGCCAGCTCTGCTCTGGGCCCTGAGCAGGCACTGAGTATAAGTCAGACCTGAATGTGCCTGGAAGAGTGTCCCACGCATCCCAGCAGGGAAGCAGTTTGTATGACAGGTGTCCCAGTCCAGGCGGGCACCAGGTGCTACCGGAGTGTGGAGGAGGCAGGCGGGGACTTAGTCTCCTCCCTGGGTTTGGACACTGGCTTCCTGCTTTATGTGTGACACCACTGCACCCCTCTGAGCCTCAGTTTCTCCAGCTGCAAAATGGGAGCGATCTACCCCCACAGGTCAGTTGTAGGGATGAACCATGAAAATACTGGAGTCTCTTGTTTTTTGACAGGAACTAAAAAACCAGATCCTAAATGTACATTTAAAGGGGGTGTGAGGAGGCAAGCAGTCAGCAGAGGACTCCAGAAGGTGGCATTTTAGGGAGCTGGAGACAGCAGGGTCTGGGGTTGCTAAGTTCCTGATGTTACCCACCAGCCTCTTGCTCTGAGCAGCGCTGCCTCCCAGCTTTCTGGAACCTTCTGGGACGCCTGGGGTGCATCAAGTCCCAAGGGGACAGGGAGCAGAAGGGGGGGCTCTGGAAGGAGCAAAATCACACCCAGAGGCTGCAGCTTCTCAGATTTCCTTAAGGTGTGTGTGTGTGTGTGTGTGTGTGTTTTCTCTAAAAGTCTATGGCCAGACTTTGTTTCCCCAGGGTCATATGACTGCTCCTCTCCACCCCACACTGGCCCGGGGCGGGCTGGGCGCGGGCCCCTGCGGGTGTTGCAACGCCCGGCCAGAAAGTGGGCCTCAGCTGTTCCGCCTGGCCCACGTGACCCGCCGAGCATAAATGTGACCGGTCGCGGCTCCGGCACAGTCAACGCCTGCCTCCTCTGGAGCGTCCTCAGAGCAGCCGCCGCCCGCGGAGCCAGCACGAACGAGCCCAGCACCGGCCGGATGGAGCGTCTGCAACCCGACAGGCAAGCGCGGGGCGCGGGACGCGGGACGGGCGCCTTTCCCTCCCCTCCCAGCTGGCGTCCCAGCCCCACCCGGGACCCTGCCACGCAGCGACAGAGCCCGGGAGCCAGAAACTTGGGCTCTGGAGTCAGGAGGCGCGGGGTTCTGATCCTGCCTGTGCCCGTAGGGTGGTTGGAGGGAGGAACGGTGATTTACATGCCTGGCACCCTGGTATGCGGTTGGGGACCAAGATGGGAGTGTCCCTAGAGTATCCAGCCTTTGAGGTAGCCAATGTTTGTTAAATCCAGCTTTCGAGGTGTGTTTGGAGTTGCTCTCTGCTGAATCTAGATCTCTGGGGCTTCCCTGTGAGGGAGTCAATTTTGTTTTAATCCAACTTTTGAGGTGTGCTTGGAGCTGCTGTCTGCTGAATCTAGATCCCTGGGGCTCCGCTAGCCTGGGAGAGCATGCTTGGTTCTCTTGGTGGCATCTGTCCCTCACTAACTACGGAGGACCTGAGCCAGACATCACCCTGGCTACGGTGTTCCGCGTCTCACAAATAAGGATTGCCCAGTTCAGGCAGGCGACACGCCCTAGAGTACTCAGTCAGCAGGTGTCAGAACTGGGTGTTGAACCTTGGCCTGCCCACCTCCAGGTCTCGCTCGTTCCCTTCTTTCAAGAATTTCTTAGGTTTTTTGTTGTTGTTGTTGTTGTTGTTGTTTTTTAACTCCTGGGCTCAAGCATCCTCCCACCTCAGCCCCCAGAGTTAACTGGGACTTACAGGCGTGTGCCGCTTCTCCCAAGAATTTGACCAGCTGTGTTGTAGAACAGGGGATGATGTTCTGGGAAGCAGGGCGGGAGGAAAGGGAAAAATGACAGTTCTATGGGGACGCAGGGATACGGACCCATGACAGAAATATTCCCGGAGAGACTTTTTCTTTAACTAAAGCAGAATTTTTCAGAATTTTTAACCTTGACGTCTTCATGATGAGCATAACATGATAGGGGGGTCATGAGATTTGCATCTGAAACTTTAACAAAATAACTGAATTAAATATTGGGTCTAAAAGCCAATCAAAGCAATTACAAACTTTGAGATGCACGTTCATGGGGCCTCTGCTTTTTCCTGGGTTATGCTGTACCTCCTCCTCCTCTCCACTGGGAACTACCGGTACCAGGATTTCCCCCTTGGTTTGGGGGACTGTATTATTTAGTGTTTTATTTTTATTTTTATTTTTTTGAGACAGAGTCTTGCTGCAAGAGTCACCATGCCCAGCCTGAATTTGTTTTTTTGTTGTTGTTGATTCTGTTTTTTTTTTTTTTTTTTTGAGATGGAGTCTTGCTCTGTTGCCCAGGCTGGAGTGCAGTGGCTCAATCTCAGCTCACTGCAACCTCCACCTCCTGGGTTCAAGCTATTCTCCTGCCTCAGCCTCCCGAGTAGTTGGGATTACAGGTGCCCAACACCACACCCGGCTAATTTTTTTTTTTTTTTTTTGTATTTTTAGTAGAGATAGGGTTTCACCAATGTTGGCTAGGCTGGGCTCAAACTCCTGACCTCAGGTGATCTGTCCGCCTTGGCCTCCCAAAGTGCTAGGATTACAGGTGTGAGCCACCATGCTTGGCCCTTTTTTTTTCTTTTTCTTTTTTTTTTTTTGAGATGGAGTTTCTCTGTCACCAAGGCTGGAGTGCAGTGGTGTGATCTCAGCTCACTGCAACATTTGCCTCTGGGGTTCAAACATTTATAGGCATAATCGCTGGGATTACAGGCACCCGCCACCATGCCCGGCTAATTTTGTATTTTTAGTAGAGATGGGGTTTCACCATGTTTGCCAGGCTGGTCTCGAACTCCTGACCTCAGGTGATCCGCCCACCTTGGCCTCCCAAAGTGCTGGGATTACAGGCGTGAGCCACTGCACCCAGCCACAAGGCTGTATCTTAAAGCGATTGGGAAGGTGGCCTGAATAAGAATGGGAGTCCTTGGAGGCCTGCTTACAGGTGGGTGGCTCCCCTGAGCTCAGCAGTTGGGAAGGACCCCACTCCCAGCCAGCTTTGTGTTCACCCATCCCATTTCCTCCTCAGCATGCCCCAGGATTTGTCAGAGGCCCTGAAGGAGGCCACCAAGGAGGTGCACACCCAGGCAGAGAATGCTGAGTTCATGAGGAACTTTCAGAAGGGCCAGGTGACCCGAGAGGGCTTCAAGGTATGTGGCTTGGTGGGACTAGCCCTGGTGGAGGGTGTGGCAGGTGTGGGTGGGCCCAAGGCTCAGGCCAGTGGTTTAAGTGGGGATGCTGAGGGACCAGATGAGCATATCCAATGGAATCATCTTAAAAATGACACTGAGGCTCAGAGAGGGAAGGTGAGTTACCCAAGGTCACACAGCAAGTTCAGCCTGCTCTGTAGTGTTGTGGAGGGACTGGGGCAGCAGTTCCATTGACTGAGCACTGGTTCCATGTTGGGCATTTTGTACACTTGGTTTGTAATCTGTGCTTCAACCCTGATGAGAAAGATGAGGACTGGAAGGCTCAGAGAGTGACTAACAGAAGGTCACACAGCCAGTAAATGGAAAAGGCTGAAATCAACCAAGAGCTTGTACTCCTGACCTAACTCTAATTTGCCTCTGAAGATGAGGAGTAATATAGGTTGGAGCCTTAACAGAACCCTTTTCTAACAGTGAGACTGAGGGTGCCTCATCTAATCTCCCTAAGCCACCTTTTCCCCATCTGTAAAGGAGGATTTCAACAGCAAGGTTTTCATAAGCACCCACTATATTGCCAGGTACTGATTTTGCTGTTTCCCAGCACTGTTGTGAAATTCATGCAAATAGAAGGAAGCACTTGACGAAGAACCGGGAAGATACTGGGTGTTAAAACATCAGTGTGGGGAAAGGCTTGTTCAGGTTGAACAGAGGGTGTGGGAGTGGGGAGTGGGGAGCTATATCCCACCACCTTCACCCCAGTCCCTTTTGCAATCTGTACCCTCTGCCACCCCCTACTTCCAACATGAGACATGCTTTATTTTTATTTTATTTTATTTTTATTTTATTTTATTTCATTTGAGACAGAGTCTTACTCTGTTGCCCAGGCTGGAGTGCAATGGCAAGATCTCGGTGCCCTGAAACCTCCGCCTCCTGGGTGCAAGCAATTCTCCTGCTTCAGCCTCCAGAGTAGCTGGGACTACAGGTGCCTGCCACCACGCCTGGCTAATTTTTGTATTTTTTTTTTAGTAGAGATGGGGTTTCACCATGTTAGCCAGGCTAGTCTTGTACTCCTGACCTCAGATGATCCATCCGCCCTGGCCTCCCAAAGTGCTGGGATTACAGGTGTGAACCACCGCCTGACTGAGACATACTTTAATTAGGAGAGATTTAACCTGTGGTTCCAGGCTGGCTGGGGCCCTTGGGCCTGTAATGGGTCTTCCTCATCCTCCTCCCCTCTCCCTTAAGTAGATGAGGTACACCCAGTTGCTGCAGTGTGGCTCAAGGCCACAGGGAGGTGAATGCTGGAATATCCTATCCCCAGCCAGCTTAGACTTTGGATTTTACCTCTTAAGTCACAGGGTTCCAAGGAGGCACCAAGATTCGTGAGAGAATCCAGTGCTTGCTTACATTAAGCTGGTGGATGTGGCAGTTATCACAGCCTTTCTCACGGGAGCGCTAAGTGCCAGGCTGCCCTCTGTGCTGGCCCAGACCCTCTCACTTAATCCTCACACCAGCCCCATCTAGTATGTGGCAGGCGAGGGAACGGACTAGGACAGTTGGCTAGCACAGTCACACAGACCTCTGACCATCTGCTCTAGGATAGGATAGGAAGCTGGGACCAGAGAGAGCAAGCGGGTCACCCGTGGTCACACAGCTAAGGACTGGCAGAGTTGGGTGAGAACCAGGTCAGTCACACTTAAAAACCCAGGCTCTTTTGTACCAGGCTCCCTGGCTTTGTCCCCTCATGGAATAGAGCTGCTTTGAATGTTTACGGCTCAGAAATAACTTGGAACCTCCAACCTGAACGTCTTAACTTTGTCCTCCTTCAAATTCAAACAGGCGTATTCATGTGTAACGGGAGTTAGTGCCCCAATCCAAGGCACCCTCAGGACCTGTTGCCCCAGCCCAGCATCCAGAGGTGGTGGGGGTTCAGAATAGGCCTCTGGGAAGGAGAATTATGCCCTGTAGTTGGTCACGTAGAGGTCAAAAGCCAGAAGCACATGGCCAATCTCCTTTAACCACTTCCATTTCAGCTATTCCCCTCTCCTGAGCCATGGTGGGTCCATAGCAACGCCCGGTCTTCAATCCAGTTTCCTTTCTTACTAGCTGTGCAACCTCCATGTGTCATACCCTCTCTGAGTCTTAGTTTCCTTTTCTGTAAAAAGGGAATAGCAATTCCTTTGTTGGAGTTTTTTTTTTTTTTTTTGAGACAGGGTCTTGCTCACTCTGTTCCCCAAGCTGGAGTACAGTGATATGATCACAGCTCACTGCAACCTTGAAATCCTGGGCTCAAGTGATCCCCCTGCCTCAGCCTCTGGAGTAGCTGGGACTACAGGCATGCAGCACCACACCTCGTTAATTTTTTTTTTTTTTTTTTGAGTCAGAATCTTGCTCTGTCACCCAGGCTGGAGTGCAATGGCACGATCTTGACTCACTGCAATCTCTGCCTCCTGGGTTCAAGCAATTCTCCTGACTCAGCCTCCTGAGTAACTGGGATTATAGGCGTCCACCACCATGCCTGGCTAATTTTTGTGTTTTTAGTAGAGATGGGGTTTCACCATATTGCCCAGGCTGGTCTGTTGGCTATGTTGGTCTTGAATTCCTGATCTCGTGATCCCCCCGCCTCGGCCTCCCAAAGTGCTGGGATTACAGGTGTGAGCCACCACACCCAGCTGGCTAGTTTTTTAAATTTTTGTGTATTTATTTACTTATTTATTTTTATTTTATTTATTTATTTATTTTTGAGATGGCGTCTTGCTCTGTCACCCAGGCTGGAATGCAGTGGCCGGATCTCAGCTCACTGCAAGCTCCGCCTCCTGGATTTATGCCATTCTCCTGCCTCAGCCTCCCGAGTAGCTGGGACTACAGGCGCCCGCCACCTCGCCCGGCTAGTTTTTTGTATTTTTTAGTAGAGATGGGGTTTCACCGTGTTAGCCAGGATGGTCTCGATCTCCTGACCTCGTGATCCGCCCGTCTTGGCCTCCCAAAGTGCTGGGATTACAGGCTTGAGCCACGGCGCCCGGCTATTTATTTATTTTTGAGACAGAGTCTCCTTCCGTCGCCCAGACTGGAGTGCAGTGGCGTGATCTGGGCTTACTGCAAGCTCCGCCTCCCGGGTTCACACCATTCTCCTGCCTCAGCCTCTCAAGTAGTAGCTGGGATTACAGGCACCAGCCATCAAGCCCAGCTAATTTTTTTTTTGTATTTTTAGTAGAGACAGGGCTTCACCGTGTTAACCAGGATGGTCTCGATCTCCTGACCTTGTGATCCGCCCGCCTTGGCCTCCCAAAGTGCTGGGATTACAGGCGTGAGCCACTGCGCCCGGCCCCAGCCAGCTAGTTTTTTAAAAGAATTTTTTGTAGAGGTGGGATTGCCCAGGCTGTTCTCAGACTCCTGGCTTTAAGCAGTCCTCCCACCTTAGCCTCCCAAAGTGCAGGGATTACAGGGGTTTGAGCCACTGCACCAGGCCAGTTTGTTGGATCTTTATATAAGGATTCAATTAGGTTGCTTGTTTTGCCCAGTGGGGTAAAAGGGTTTTAGGCTGAGAAAGTGCATGATCGTCTTTTTCTCTTATAAAAATCCCTCTGGCTGCAGTGTGAAGAGGATTGTAGTGAGGGGTGGCAGAAGGAGTCAGAGCCAAGCTGAGAAGTGATGAGGGCCTTTCCAAAGGCAGTAGTGGAGGGGACGGACAGAGGTGGGGGTCTTCTATGTGGCTGGTGGCCTGACCTGCTCACTCTGCTTTCAGCTGGTGATGGCCTCCCTGCACCACATCTATGTGGCCCTGGAGGAGGAGATTGAGCGCAACAAGGAGAGCCCAGTCTTCGCCCCTGTCTACTTCCCAGAAGAGCTGCACCGCAAGGCCGCCCTGGAGCAGGACCTGGCCTTCTGGTACGGGCCCCGCTGGCAGGAAGTCATCCCCTACACACCGGCAATGCAGCGCTACGTGAAGCGGCTCCACGAGGTGGGGCGCACAGAGCCCGAGCTGCTGGTGGCCCACGCCTACACCCGCTACCTGGGTGACCTGTCTGGGGGCCAGATGCTCAAGAAGATTGCTCAGAAAGCCCTGGACCTGCCCAGCTCTGGCGAGGGCCTGGCCTTCTTCACCTTCCCCAACATTGCCAGTGCCACCAAGTTCAAGCAGCTCTACCGCTCCCGCATGAACTCCCTGGAGATGACTCCTGCGGTCAGGCAGAGGGTGACAGAAGAGGCCAAGACCGCGTTCCTGCTCAACATCCAGGTGAGGGTTGGGCAGCCTGGGGCAGCCTCTGCTTCCCCCCACTGTTCCTCCAAGGGATCCTTCTCATTGTAGGGAAGGGTGGTATGGGTCATGGTTAACACAGGGAACCAGGGTTCCAGCACTGCCACTTACTAGCTGGGTGATCTTGGGCAAATGCCTTAATCTCTCTGTACCTCAGTTTCCCTATCTGTAAAATAGGGATAATAATGGTACCTCTATCTTAGACTTTTAAGGCTTGAGTGAGTTTACAGCAGTGAAGTCCCCACATCAGTGTCTGGCACAAGAGGAAGCCCTCAAATTTTCACTACTGTCATAATGGGACATGAGAATCAGTTGTAGCTCTCCGTGACAACAGTCTGTGGCAACGTATAAGTTGTGTGTGCACTAGTGTGTAGCCAGGTTGGCACTCCCAGGGTTACAGGTGGCCTCTGCCTTCCAGGGACTCTCAGCCTAGCCAAAGAGGTTTACCTCTTTCTACAAGTGTCTCAAATCCAGGGGGAAGGTGGGGTTTGGGCAAAGCCTGGAAGGATGAATTCTTAGGCAGAGGTGGAGGGGATCCTTCTAACCAGATGTCATAGAGCCTTCTCTCTCTGCCAGCCCCTGGAGGTGCCATGGGGCCTGGGGCTAGGGCTCATGCCCTCCTGGCTCACTAATCCCAGCCTTGGATTGCAGAAGATTCTGGTCCTGGCCCCTGTTACGGAACAAGGCCTTTCCCTTCCACCGCACCCCCTCAGAAAATCCAATCAGTCTTGGAAGAAGAAAATCTATGTCTTTCAGAGAAGTGTAGTCAAAAGAAAAGGGGGGCCAGGTGCAGTGGCTCACGCCTGTAATCCCAGCTCTTTGGGAAGCCAAGGTGGATGGATTGCTCAGGAGTTTCACACCAGCCTGAGCAACATGGCAAGACCCTGTCTCTATCCAAAAAAAAAAAAAAAAAAAAAAAAAATTAAAAAACATTTTTTTAAAGAAAAGGGATTGGGGTCAGAACTGGCTCTCAGGCTCGCGCCTATAATACCAACACTTTGGGAGGCCAAAGCAGGAAAGTGGCTTGAGCCCAGGAGTTTGAGGCCAGCCCTGGTAACACAGTGAGACCCCATCTCTACACAAAAATGAAAAAAAAAAAAAAGCCAGACATAGTAGCATGCAGCTGTAGTCTCAGCTACTTGGGAGGCTGAAGTGGGAGGATTGCTTGAGCCCAGGAGGTCAAGGCTACAGTAAGCCATGATAGTGCTACTGCACGCCAGCCTGGGCAACGGCAACAAAGCAAGACTGTCTCAAAAATAAAAACAAACGGCCGGGCGCGGTGGCTCAAGCCTGTAATCCCAGCACTTTGGGAGGCCGAGACGGGCGGATCACGAGGTCAGGAGATCGAGACCATCCTGGTTAATATGGTGAAACCCCGTCTCTACTAAAAAGTACAAAAAAAAACTAGCCGGGCGAGGTGGCGAGTGCCTGTAGTCCCAGCTACTCGGGAGGCTGAGGCAGGAGAATGGCGTGAACCCGGGAGGCGGAGCTTGTAGTGAGCTGAGATCCGGCCACTGCACTCCAGCCTGGGCGACAGAGCGAAACTCCGTCTCAAAAAAAAAAAAAATAAATAAAAATAAAAAAATAAAAATAAAAACAAACAAACGGCTTTTGGTGCCTGACCTCTGGGTCAGTCCTTGGGCAAAGCACTTAACCTGTAGGAGCTACAGTTTCCTCATATGCAAGGCTAACAAATACCATTCAGCACACCTCACCAAGGCTGAATTTAGCAAATCTAAATTCAAGGGAAGAAAGCAGCCGCAGAAGAGTGCATATACAAGGATACCACTTAATATTATTTCAAAACAAGCAACGCAGCCTTTTGCACGGAGACACAGGCTAAGGACATGGGTGGCCACAGTGATCCAGGATCATTGTTATCAGTTGGGAGGGCAAGAGCAGGCAGGGGAGTCAGTTGGGCTTGGAACATCTTATCTCTTAAGATGGATGAAAGGGACATGAATATTATTTATTTATTTATTTATTTGAGACAGAGTCTCGCCCTGTCACCCAGGCTGGAGTGCAATGGCGCAATCTCGGCTCACTGCAACCTCTGCCTACCAGGTTCAAGCAATTTTCCTGCCTCAGCCTCCCGAGTAACTGGGATTACAGGCATGTGCTACCACACCCAGCTAATTTTTTGTATCTTTAGTAGAGATGGGGTTTCACTATGTTGGCTAGGCTGGTCTTGAACTCCTGACCTCGTGATGTGCCCACCTTGGCCTTCCAAAGTGCTGGGATTACAGGCGTGAGCCACTGCGCCTGGCCAATATTTTTCTTACCATCTTGTTATTTCCAAAATATTTCCTAACACAACTTGTCTTAAGGTCCTACCTTCAGCTGGGACCTGGCAGCATCTCTTACTGAGATAGGCATGTGTGTCTTTTGTCTTTTAGCTCTTTGAGGAGTTGCAGGAGCTGCTGACACATGACACCAAGGACCAGAGCCCCTCACAGGCACCAGGGCTTCGCCAGCGGGCCAGCAACAAAGCGCAAGGTGAGAGCATCCAGGGAGGGGCATTTCCTCTGGGCTACAGATGGAGAGGGACCTGACTGTCTGACTCTAGTATCTCTACTCTTTTTTTTTTTTTTTTTTTTTGAGACGGAGTCTCGCTCTGTCGCCCAGGCTGGAGTGCAGTGGCACGATCTCGGCTCACTGCAAGCTCCGCCTCCCGGGGTTCACGCCATTCTCCTGCCTCAGCCTCCCAAGTAGCTGGGACTACAGGCGCCCGCCACCACGCCCGGCTAATTTTTTTGTGTATTTTTAGTAGAGACGGGGTTTCACCGTGTTGCCAGGATGGTCTCGATCTCCTGACCTCGGGATCCACATACCTCGGCCTCCCAAAGTGTTGGGATTACAGGCGTGAGCCACCGCACCCAGCCTTAGTATCTCTACTCTTCTGTTTTCTGAATGTTTGCTGGTGGTGGGTGTTGTTTCCTGCTGCCTCACCCCACTGCCCCTGTAAGGACAGGTTCCCCCTATGTTGCCCAGGCCAGTCTTGAACACCTGACTTCAAGCGATCCTCCTGCCTCTGCCTCCCAAGTGCTGCAATTACAGGCGAAAGCCACCATGCCAGCTTGAATGTTTTTTTGGGTGGTTGTTGTTGTTTTTGGAGATAGAGTCTCGCCCAGGCTAGAGTGCAGTGGCGCTATCTCAGCTCACTGCAACCTCCGCCTCCCGGGTTCAAGCAATTCTCCTGCCTCAGCCTCCCGGGTAGCTGGGATTACAGGCACCCACCACCATGCCCGGCTAATTTTTTTTGTATGTTTAGCAGAGATGGGGTTGCACCATGTTGGCCAGGCTGGTCTCGAACTCCTGACCTCAGGTGATCCGCCCACCTCGGCCTCCCAAAGTGCTGAGATTATAGGCGTGAGCCACTGCGCCTGGCCACCTGCATGTTTTTGTATGAGAAGTGGAGGGCAGGCAAAAGGACCTGGGGTCAACCTTCAGTGTGTGGCTCTGGGCAAGCCATGAGACTTCTCCCTGCCTTAGTTTCCCCACCTGGAAAATCCAGTGAGGTTCAACTACTTCTAGTTCACTGGGTCAGAAGTGTACAAGAACCCCTCAGAAATCATGGGAAACTCCCGCCCCCTTAATTTAGACTCCTTTTTAGGCCTTTGGTCCCCTGATGTGGGCCAGGGAGGTGGGGACCTGTATCCAGCTGTGAACCCACCACAGGGAGATGTCCCTTCCGAGTCTTGTTGTGTGTGAGCCCCTCCCTCATGTGCCTAAGAACGATCGAGGCTGGCTGCAGTGAGAACATCTTGGAAACTTCCAAAAAGACCAAAATGCTCCACAAAATGTACCCTCACTAAGCCTAAAACATTGAGGCAGGGAGTGTGGCTTTGGGATGGGTAGCAATGAAGGGGTAAGGCTTAGCGCTACCTCCTGGCAGGTTATATTAGGCCTCCCCTCCTGTGCCACCGTAACCTGGCTTGTGGCTTTCTCACTTGTGCCAGACCACAGGGACCCCTCTACTGGGGGGTTGTAACCCCGGAGGGCTTGGCTATCTAGTGGGGTAGGGAGACATCACCCTAATGCAGCAGTTCCCAAAGTGTGGTGTCCTACCTGTGGGGGGTGGTAGTCCGAGTATCCCCTCAAGGGGTCTGTGAGGACAAAGCTATTTTTATAACACTACTACTATTTGTTTGCTTTTTTTTTTTTTTTTTTTTTGAGACAGGGTCTTGCTCTGTCACCCAGGCTGGAGTGTAGTGGCACAAACACAGCTCACGGCAGCTTCAACTCCCAGGTTCAAGCGATTCTGCCACCTTCTCCTGAGCAACTGGGACTATAGGCACGTGCCACCACACCCAGATTTTTTTTTTTGGCTTTTTAAAAAAACTATTTTCTCATGAATATGTGTTGGCATTTTCCAAAGGTTATGTGACATGTGATGCTCTCTCATGGATTTGATGGCTCATGGAATGTGTGCCTGTATGTTCTCATATGTTAAGAATTTCTCAGTTTTGGCCAGGCACAGTGGCTTATGCCTGTAATCCCAGCACTTTGGGAGACTGAGGCAGGGGGATCACTTGAGGTCAGGAGTTTGAGACCAGCTTGGCCAGTGTGGTGAGACCCCATCTCTACTAAAATATAAAAATTAGCTGGGCATGATGGTGCACACCTGTAATCCCAGCTACTTGGGAGGCTGAGGCAGGAGAATCTCTTGAGTCTGGGAGGCAGAGGTTGCAGTGAGCTGAGATTGTACCACTGTACTCTAGCCTGGGCAACAGAGCAAGACTCTTATCTCAAAAAAAAAAAAAAAAAGAAAAAAAGAAAAAGAAAAAAAGAAAAGAAAGAATTTCTCAGTTATAATTTCTAATTTTGTAAATAGTGATAGCTATACTCACACAAACAAAAGCTCTTCTGGATCCTTGGTTGCATTTGAGTATAAAGGGGTTTTGGAACCAAAACATTTGAGAACTATACCCCTAATCCATCAGAAGGAGCAGGAGCCTTTAATATGAACAACACACATGTAAATGTCACAGTGTACATGCTTGCTTTTACTTCCTGTGACCGCAGCCCTGGGCCACCAGACCTATAGCCCTATTTTCTCTGGGAAAGCCCGTCTCATAGCCCAGGGCGGGGCTAGGATTCAAACCCAGCTGTTCTGGCTCCAGAGACCTGCCTTGGACTCTGTCCTCCTTCTAAAGACCTAACAGCACCCACTCTGTGCCTGAGGAGGAGGCACATCTACCCAGGCTGCATGGCTGGCTCTGGCCTATCACATTTTAATAACCAGGGGTGGAACTGAACTTGAATTTTGACCTCAGAGCTCCTGCTTTCTAGCCCCTGCTCCATCATGACCATACTTAGCAAATGTGTGAGTCTGAGAGGAAGATTTACAGCTCTGACCTAATCGCTGGCAAAGTTTAAGGAGAAGAAAGGGAGCAGGCAGAAGTCTGAAAACCATGCCTGGGCCCACGAATGTTTTCACAATGTGGCCTGGCTGCACAGGGAATAACAGACAGCTTGGAGAAGTAGTGAGCTGCCTGTCTTTGAAGGTATTCAAGCAGTGGCTAGAGGGACACCTGTTTGTGGTCTTGCAGAATCCTGGCGTTGAGCAGGGACTGTACCACAGATCCTGAGGCCACTCTGCTTTGCTTTTCTATGACGTCAGACACCCGGATGCATGCCCACCTGTTATTGACCTTGCCCCATTTTCTCTTTCAGACTCTGCCCCCGTGGAGACTCCCAGAGGGAAGCCCCAGCTCAACACCCGCTCCCAGGCTCCGCTTCTCCGATGGATCCTTACGTTCAGCTTTCTGGTGGCAACAGTTGCCGTAGGGCTTTATGCCATGTGAATGCAGGCATGCTGGCTCCCAGGGCCATTAACTTTGTCCAGTGGAAGGCCTTCTTTCTAGAGAGGGAAATCTCTTAGCTGGCTTCCTTATCGTGGGCACTGGAGGCTTTCAGGGCCTCCATCCCTCTCACTGTGTCCCTCTCTCTGGAAAGCAGGAAGAAGCCTATGGCATCTTCCCCAACGAAAAGCACATCCAGCCAATGGCCTAAACTTCAGAGTGGGCCAAAGGATCCAGCCCTGCCCTTCAGCATCCTCAGTTCCTGCAGCAGAGCCTAGAAGACACCCTAGATGTGGCAGCTGTCTCAAACCTCCAAAAGTCCTGAGTTTGAAGTATCCTTGTTGACACGGCCATGACCACTTTCCCCGTGGGCCATGGCAATTTTTACATAAAACTGAAACGATGTTGTGTCTTGTGTTTTTGTCTTATTTTTGTTGGAGCCACTCTGTTCCTGGCTCAGCCTCAAATGCAGTATTTTTGTTGTGTTCTATTGTTTTTATAGCAGGGTTGGGGTGGTTTTTGAGCCATGCGTGGGTGGGGAGGGAGGTGTTTAATGGCACTGTGGCCTTGGTCTAACTTTTGTGTGAAATAATAAACAACATTGTCTGATAGTAACTTGAAGTATTGTTCATGGGTTTTGTTATTCTTGGGGAGCTGATCTTTTCCTCCCTGGCTACTTGCGTGCTCAGTAGGAGAGGTAGTGATGGGGGGTTGGCAGGAGCTGGTCTGTTTGAGAATGCAGAAGGTGAGCTTTTCTTTTTATCTTTTCTTTTTTTTTTGAGACAGAGTCTCACTCTGTTGTCCAGGCTGGAGTGCAATGGCGCAATCTTGGCCTACTGCAACCTCTGCCTCCCAGGTTCACTCGATTCTCCTGCCTCAGTCTCCTGAGTAGCTGGGATTACAGATATTCATCACCATGCCTGGCTAATTTTTATATTTTTAGTAGAGATGGGGTTTCACCATATTGGCCAGGCTGGTCTCGAACTCCCGACCTCAGGTGGTCCACCTGCCTCAGCCTCCCAAGGTGCTGGGATTATAGGCGTGAGCCACTGTGCCCGGCCCAGGAGGTGAGCTTTAAGCAGCTGGTGGGCGAATATTTGTGTTGAACCCTGCTTGATGCAAGATTCGCCTTTATGGAGGACGGGGTTGCCCTGTTTGGCTGAAATGAGCAGATTCTGGGGCAAAATTTGTATTTTCTGTCCAGTGACAGGGACTGGAGTGAAATTCTTAGGTTCAAATTCCTGCTACACCACTTTGAGGTTAGTCACTTAACCTCTCTGGGGCTCCATTTTATCACTGGTGACATGAGTACAGTGATACCTAACTCACCTATCTTGTCCTGAGAAGCAAATCAGATGCATGTGAAATGCCAACGCCATACACGGTTAGCTGCTATTATGCAAAGAAGGAGACCAGTGTTTGGTGATTCTTGTACTGCGGAGTCACTTCATCTATGGCATCCCTATGTTCGGGGGTGTCTGACGGTCAGGATGGATTTCACTGAGGTCTGTTCAGCTCTAAAACCTAAGCCCTTCCTATGACCCTAAATCAAGAAAATACTGAATATGTAGCCTCCCAATCTGGGAAAGTGAAAAACCTTTGCTGAAGGTGTCCTGGGCAGAGCACAGGACAATTTTTTTTTTTTTTTTTGGAGACAGAGTCTGGCTTTGTCATCCACATTGGAGTGCAGTGGTGCGATCTCGGCTCACTGCAACCTCCGCCTCTTGGGCTTAAGCCATCCTGTGGTCTCAGCCTCCTGAGTAGCTGGGACTACAAGTGCACACCAGATTTTTGTATCTTTTTGTAGAAACGAGGTTTTGCTATGTTGCCCAGGCCGGTCTCAAACTCCTGAACTAAAGTGATCCTCCCACTTTGGCTTCACAAAATGCTGGGATTACAGGCATGAGTCACTGTGCCTGGCCAAGGTGGTTTTTTTTTTGAGATGGAGTCTCATTCTGTTGCCCAGGCTAGAGTGCAGTGGCACGATCTCAGTTCACTGCAACCTCTGCCACCCAGGTTCAAGCAATTCTCCTGCCTCAGCCTCCCAAGTAGCAGGGATTACAGGCGCCTACCACTGCGCCTGGCCAATTTTTTTAGTTTTAGTAGAGACAAGGTTTCACCATGTTGGCCATGCTGGTCTTGAACTCTGGACCTTGTGATCCACCTGCCTCAGCCTCCCAAAGTGCTGGGATTACAGGTGCAAGCCACTGTGGCCAGCCAAGGTGTTTCTTTATAGGACCAGTACCTGAGGACTGGGAGTCAGGAGACCTTTGTCCCTAGTCCGATTTTCCACTTCAAGGCTCATTTTGTTCACTGGTAAAATTAGAAGAATACACATACCTTTCACAGCTGGTGGGAGGATCCAGCGATGTCTAAACACCAGTCTGTGCATGGTGGCATCAGAATTACTTGGAGATACTTAACCACGGAATCCAGGGCTCCACACGGAGAGATCCTAAGTGTTGAGACCTTGGATCCACCGCGCCCGGCCTTTTTTTTTTTTTTTGAGACGGAGTCTGACTCTGTCGCCCAGGCTGGAGTGCAGTGGCATGATCTCGGCTTACTGCAAGCTCCGCCTCCTGGGTTCACGCCATTCTCCTGCCTCAGCCTCCCGAATAGCTGGGACTACAGGCGCCCGCTACCACGTCCAACTAATTTTTTGAACGTATGTATGTATGTATTTATTTATTTAAAAAAATTTTCTTTTTGAGACGGAGTCTTGCTCTGTCGCCCACGCTGCAGTGCAGTGGAGCCATCTTGGCTCACTGCAACCTCCGCCTCCTGGGTTCAAGCAATTCTCCTGCCTCAGCCTCCTTAGTAGCTGGGATTACAAGCGCCCGCCACCAGGCCCAGCTAATTTTTGTATTTTTAGTAGAGACGGGGGGTTTCACCATGTTGTTCAGGCTGGTCTCGAACCCCTGACCTCGTGAACCACCCACCTCGGCCTCCCAAAGTGCTGGGATTACAGGCATGAGCCACTGCGCCTGGCCCAATTTTTTGTATTTTTAGTGGAGACGGGGTTTCACTGTGTTAGCTAGGATGGTCTTGATCTCCTGACCTCGTGATCTGCCTGCCTTGGCCTCCCAAAGTGCTGGGATTACAGGCGTGAGCCACCGCGCCCGGCCTAGAATCGGTATTTATGAAAAGTACCTTAGGAGATTCCAACACACACCCAGGTCCAGGAGCACATATGGTCACGTATGCAAAGCACAGGCATTCAAATAGCAACTGGAGCCGGACGCAGTGGCTCACAACTGTAATCCCAACACTTTTGGGAGGCTGAGCCAGATGGATTCCTTGAGGCCAGGAGTTCGAGAGCAGCCTGGCCAATATGGTGAAAACCCATCTCTACTAAAACCACAAAATTAGCTGGGAGTGGTGGCGCATGCCTGTAATCCCAGCTACTCGGGAGGCTGACGCAGGAGAATCACTTGAATCCGGGAGGCTGAAGTTGCAGTGAGCCGAGATCGCAACACTGCACTCCAGCTTTGGCAACAGAGCAAGACTCCATCTCAAAAAACAAATAGCTAGGACTCTCCTGCCCTGGGCCCAGTTTCCTCATCTGTGAAAGGGGCATAGATATTCACTGTACTGACAAAGAAAGGAAGGGAGAGGGGAGGGGAGAGAGAGAAATTATCTTGAATTCTACCAATAGGAGAATGGCTGAATATTTTTTTCCTATCAATTGTCGAACAAAGCCAGACACTAGTTAAAGTGGTAAGCACAGATTTTAATCAGTAATGATCTTTTCCTTATTGCAATAGGGAAAAGAGTCCAGTATGAACTGAACTCAGCTTTAATTTGTACAGAGGTATTTTAAAGGGAGGTTGACCAGCCTGGGCAATATGGTAAAACCCCATCTCTACAAATGAATAAATAAATTCGCCGGGTGTGGTGGTGAGGTTGAGGTGGGAGGATCACATGAGCCTGGGAGGTCAAGGCTGCAGTGAGCTGTGATCGCACCACTGCACTCCGGCACTGGCAACAGAGACCCTGTCTCAAAAAAATAAAAAATAATAAAAAAAAAGGAAGATTGAGGGAGGAAGGGGTGGGCAAGTGATTAGCAGAGTCAGTGAAGTGAAAAATTACAAAAGGTTAAGTCAGTGTAAATGCATTGAGGCTAGCTGTGTCTGCCAGTTGGCAATGATCAAAGTTAGAATTTTTGCCTCCCACAGAGACTGGGAGACAGAGGTCACATTCTCAGTTGTTGCCTGGAATAAACGGTAAACATTTATCAGAAGCCTTGAGTTTTCTCAGGCAGGCACCTTAGCGGGGGCTGGGTGGAGTCATTTCAGAGATGTTAGCAGCTGTTAGAAACTGTTAGTGTTTAAGTCTTTTTTTTTCTTTTTTTTTGAGACCAAGTCTCACTCTTGCCGCCCAGACTGGAGTGCAGTGGCATAATCTCAGCTCACTGCAACCTTCGCCTCCCAGATTCAAGCAATTCTCCTGCCTCGGCCTCCCAAGTAGTTGGGATTACAGGCACCTGCCACCACGCTTGGCTGTTTCGTATTTTTACTAGAGACGGGGTTTCACCATGTTGGCCAGGCTGGTCTCGAACTCCCGCCTCAGCCTCCCAAAATGCTGGGATTACAGGCATGAGCCACCATGCCTGGCCTGTCCCTTTTTCTTTTTAGAGATGAGTCTCGCTCTGTCGCTCCGGCTGCAGTGCAGTGGTGCAATTGAAACTCACTGCAGTCTCAAACTCCTGGGCTCAAGCCATCTTCTCACCTTGGCCTCTTGAGTAGCTAGGACAATAGGTGTGCTCCACCATGCCCAGTTAATCAAAAAAAAAATTTCAGGCTGAGCGTGGTGGCTCATGCCTGTAATTCCAGCACCTTGGGAGGCCGAGGCGGGTGGATCACCTGAGGTCAGGAGTTTGAGGCTGGCCAACATGGTGAAACCCCATCTCTACTAAAAATACAAAAAACTAGCCAGGCGTGGTGGCTCACACCTGTAATCCCAGCACTTTAGTATGCCGAGGTGGGCGGATCATCAGCTCAGGATTTCGAGATCAGCCTGACCAACATGGTAGAACCCCGTATCTAATAAAAATACAAAAATTAGCCAGGCATGGTAGTGCCCACCTGTAGTCCCAGCTGCTCCGGAGGCTGAGGCAGGAGAACTGCTTGAACCTGGGAGGTGGAGGTTGCAGTGAGTGGAGATCATGCCACACTGCACTCCAGCCTAGGTGACAGAGTCAGGCTCTGTCTCAAAAAAAAAAAAAGAAAAAAAAAATCAACAAATTTCTAGAGAGGCAGGATCTGGCTACGTTGCCCAAGCTGGTCTCAACTCCTGGACTCAAGGGATCCTCTCATCTTGGCCTCCTGAAGTGCTAGTATTACAGGCATGAGCCACAGTGCCTGTAGATCAAGGTTGAGGCTTAAGAGTGAAGGGAGCCCAGAGGAACCTGGCTAGAGTTTGGTCAAGGAGAGTCTTTGTCACTACACTACAGAAAATTAAGCATCTGTTAAAGAGAATGAGGTCGGGCCGGGCGCGGTGGCTACCGCCTGTAACTCCAGCACTTTAACTCCAGCACTTTGCGAGGCCAGGGGGAGTGGATCACTTGAGGTCAGCAGTTTGAGACCAGTGTGGACAACATGGTGAAACCCTGTCTCTGCTAAAAACACAAAATCAGCTGGCCGTAGTGGCGTCCGCCTGTAGTCCCAGCTACTTGGGAGGCTGAGGCAGGAGAATCGCTTGAACCGGGGAGGTAGATGTTGCAGTGAGCTGAGATTGCCACTGCACTCCAGCCTGGGCGATAGAGCGAGACTCCGTCTCAATAGATAAATAAACAAATAAAAGCAGTGTGTCAGGCTGCGAGAATCCGGGTCAGGGACGCGGGTGAGTCGCGGGGTAATCGCCCTGTCCCGCCACCAGCTGGAGGACAGGGGTTCCTCAGAGCCTCAGGCCCAGAGAACCGGCCTCAAGACGGGCAAGCGACTACTCCTCAGGGCACGGTCTCCCATTGCAAAATGGGCACCTGGACCCAATCATTTCTGAGCTTCTAGTTTTTTCTCCCTATGGCTATGAAAGGGGTTATTTTTTTTTCATAAGATTTTAAAAGAAGGCTTAAGAAAAACACGCAAGCCCGGCCCGGTAGTTCAGGCCAGTAATCCCAGTGCTTTGGGACGCCAAGGCGGGCGGGTCGCTTGAGAGCAGGTGTTCGAGACCTGGGTAAGATGGTGAGTCTCCGTCTTTATGAAATATTTTAAGAAAATCACGTACGCCTGTGGTCCCAGCTACACCGGAGGCTGAGGCGGAAGAATCGCTTGAGCCCAAAGGTTCAGGCTACAGTGAGCCGTGATCGCGCCATCCTCGGCGACACTCCATCCTCGGCGACACAGCGACACCATGCCTTAGGAAAAAAAAACAAGAAAATAAAAAGAAAGCACATAAAGGTACCCTCCGAGCGCCGGCCCCTCCGCCATTTTTGCGTCCGCCCAGTCCAGCGCCGCCGCTTCCTTCCCAGCCAGAAGTTTCGCGCCAAATTGTTCCGCACACAAAATGGAGCCCGGAAGGAGGCGAGGTCATGCACCTTGCAGCCAATCATCTTCGGCAGCCCGTCCGGGAGGCGGGGCTGGAGGGCTCAGAACTGCCCAATCGCTGGCCGCGGGTCTCCGGCGAACCAATGGGAGCGCAGCGGCTGTGGCTTCCGAACACCGCCTCTAGTTTTTCCCGCGAAACTCGGCGGCTGAGCGTGGAGGTTTTCGTCTCCCCTCGTTTGTAAAGTGCAGAAAACCAGAGGTGAGGCCAGTGGGACTGGGACTGGGGGCCAGCAGGCATCAGGGTTTCTGGGCATAGTTGGAGTGGGACAGGGGTTTCTCGGGAACTGGGGTTGGAGTCCGGGAGCGCAGCCCGGGTCCCCTCGGCTCCGGACTCCCGGCAGGGACCCAGGCGTCGGAGGGGAGGAGGTGCCAGGCGTTGCCCCCAGCTTGTTCTGGCCGTTTGTTCCCACGCCAGGCGCAGTGATGTCGGGATTCGACGATCCTGGCATTTTCTACAGCGACAGCTTCGGGGGCGACGCCGCGGCCGACGAGGGGCAGGCCCGCAAATCGCAGCTGCAGAGGCGCTTCAAGGAGTTCCTGCGGCAGTACCGAGTGGGCACCGACCGCACGGGCTTCACCTTCAAATACAGGTGCGGCTTCTGCGGGGCCGGGGCTCGCAGTTGCAGTGTGGCCGCACATACGCCTCCACCAGCCTCCTAGAGTCCTGGACAGTCCGAGCACAGATGGGCCCAGACGGGGGAAAGAGCCGGTCTTGGGTCACAGGGCTCATCCCGGCAGCCTCACCCCTTGGTATAAGGCTTTGTGTATTTTATTTTATTATTTACTTATTTATTTACATTTATTTATTTAGTTAGAGACAGAGCCTCGCTTTGTCGCCAGGCTGGAGTGCAGTGGCTGCTTCCCGGGTTCAAGCAGTTCTCGTGTCTCAGCCTCCCGAGTAGCTGGGACTACAGGCGCCCGCCACCACCACGCCCGGATAATTTTTTGTAATTTTAGTAGAGACGGAGTTTCGCTATGTTGGCCATTCTGGTCTCCAACTCCTGGCCTCAAGTGATCCACCCACCTTGGTCTCCCAAAGTGCTGGGATTGCAGGCGTGAGCCACCGTGCCCGGCCTGCTTTGTGTATTTTATCTATACCTGGAGTTAACTTCTGGGAGAGTCACCTGTTGAGTGGGCCACCAGCAACCAGCTAGTGCCACTTGGATCATTTGGTTCTTTATCCAGATCTTCTTCCTGTTCATCTGCTTCCTATCATCCTTCCATGTCACGTCTGAGACTTTACAAACTCAAGGTCCCTGTAGGTGTAAAAGGTGAAGATGGCAGTTAGGATTCAAGTCACTTTGCTCATTCATTTATTTATACCAGTCTTGCACCTTCATTGATTGAGACCCTACTTCCTGCCAGATACTGTTCTGGGTGCTGGGCTGCAGCACTGAAGCTGGACCTGGCTCCTGCTTCTAGTTGATTGTACGACCTGTGACATCATGAGAATCCTCACAGGCCCAGCCTCTATCCCTGAGACGTTAAAATGCAGAGAACATGCAGAGAACATGCGGCTGCAGGCTCAGCATTGGGCCGTTATTAGCCGAGTGACTTCCAGGTGTCAGTGTCTCTGGGCCTTACCAGGCCAGAAATGGGCAAAGCCATTCCTGCTTTCACTTACTCATGTAGCAGCTGATACCGCCCACCTGTGTGCCAGGCACTGCGATACAAAGAAGAAAAGACAGACGTGCTTCTTGTCCTAGAGAAGCTCGTAAGTCAGGGGAGTGAGTTGTGAAGACCAACAGATGAATTCCACGGTGGTCATTTCCTCCACGGAGGAAAGTGAAAGGACTTAGGGAAGTTTTCCGGAGGGCGGGGCTGAAGTTTGAGGTGACCGGTGAGCTAAGGGCAGAGTTGCAGGTGTAGAAAGCATTCTGTCTAGGTAGGAGCAATTGCTTGTATAGAGGTCTGGGGTGTCCTCGCAGCAAGCGGCTTTCAGTGCCAGTCTGGCCATTTTACTGGCTCCTGGACATAAGGGAGACGGGGCTCAGGCCTGTGACACTGCGAGGCTGGGGAGCAGCCTGTGCGTTGGTCAGTGGTCCCCAAATGTGTTCTTGCAACAGGAGTCTTATGGGATGCTCTGCTAAGCATCTGGGTGGGACGCAGTGGCTCTTGCTTGTAATCGCAACACTGGGAGGCCGATGCCAGTGGATCATTTGAGCCCAGGAGTTCAAAACCTGTCTAGGTAACATAGTGAAACCCAGTCTCTATTTTTTTTTTGTTTGAGATGGAGTCTCGCTCTGTCACCCAGACTGGAGTGCAGTGGCTGGATCTCGGCTCACTGCACGCTCCGCCTCCCGGATTTATGCCATTCTCCTGCCTCAGCCTCCCTCAGCCTCCCGAGTAGCTGGGACTACAGGCGCCTGCCCCTCGTCCGGCTAGTTTTTTTGTATTTTTTAGTAGAGACGGGGTTTCACCGTGTTAGCCAGGATGGTCTCGATCTCCTGACCTCGTGATCCGCCTGTCTTGGCCTCCCAAAGTGCTGGGATTACGGGCTTGAGCCACCGCGCTCGGCCGTCTCTGTTTTAAAAAAAACAAAAAATGGAGTCTGACCAGACGTTGATAAGGCAGATGTGTTATCTGCTGCCTTGGCGCCTCCAGTTTTTTTTATTGTTTTTGGGTTTTTTTTTGAGATAGAATCTCGCTCTGTCACCCAGGCTTGAGTGCGGTGGCATGATCTCGGCTCACTGCAACCTTTGCCTCCTGGGTTCAAGTGATTCTCCTACCTGAGTCCCTTGAGTTGCTGGGATTTCAGGCTTCCATCACCACACCCACCTAGTTTTTTAAAAGTATTTTTAGTAGAGATGGGGTTTCTCCATGTTGGTAAGGCTGATACCTTTTTTGTTTTTTTGGTTTTTTTTTTTGAGTCAGAGTCTCAGTCTGTCACCCAGGCTGGAGTGCCCTGGCAAGACCTCTGGTCACTGCAGCCTCCACCTGGGGTTCAGGCGATTCTCATGCATCAGTAGCTGGCACTACAGTCTTACGCTACCATGCCTGGCTAATCTTTGTATTTTTAGTAGAGACTGGGTTTTGCCATGTTGCCCAGGATGGTGTTGAGTTCCTGGCCTCAAGTAATCCACCCTCCTCAGCCTCCCAAAGTGTTGGGATTACAGGCATGAGCCACTGCGCTGGGCCCCAAGTTTGAGGTGTGTGCATTGTCAGTCTCCAAGAGTAAGTTAAAGGCTCCGCGGAGTCCTTCAGTGACAGAACTGGTTTGTTTTGTGAACACTGGCCTGAGTGTTGAAACATCCTTTGACTATCTTGCGAACCCCTTCTATGGAGCTTTCTTTTTTTTTTTTTTGAGAGGGAGTCTCGCTCTGTCGACCAGGCTGGAGTGCAGTGGCCAGATCTCAGCTCACTGCAAGCTCCGCCTCTCGGGTTCACGCCATTCTCCTGCCTCAGCCTCCCGAGTAGCTGGGACTACAGGCGCCCACCACCACGCCCAGCTAGTTTTTTGTATTTTTTTAGTAGAGACGGGGTTTCACCGTGTTAGCCAGGATGGTCTCGATCTCCTGACCTCGTGATCCGCCCGTCTCGGCCTCCCAAAGTGCTGGGATTACAGGCTTGAGCCACTGCACCCGGCCTGGAGCTTTCTTTAGGGCATGCCTGTGCCAGCAGTGAGTAGCCTCTGCGGGGTTAAATAATGGATCTGGAATTAGATGTGTGTTTGGGAAGAGGAATGGTGAGGTCATGCTGGCTGTGGTGTGGGCAGATTCAGGGGTGCAGGCACACCTCAACCAGTGTTGGTTTCCTCTTCTTTGCACCCTTCCTGCCCCACCCTGCTGCGTGCCCACTCCAGGGATGAACTCAAGCGGCATTACAACCTGGGGGAGTACTGGATTGAGGTGGAGATGGAGGATCTGGCCAGCTTTGATGAGGACCTGGCCGACTACTTGTACAAGCAGCCAGCCGAGCACCTGCAGCTGGTGAGTGGGACCCCATCCCTGAGCTCCCCAGGGCTGCTCTGCCCCAGTTACTAACAGCCTGTGCTCTTCCCTTTCTCCAGCTTGAGGAAGCTGCCAAGGAAGTAGCTGATGAGGTGACCCGGCCCCGGCCTTCAGGGGAGGAGGTGCTCCAGGACATCCAGGTCATGCTCAAGTCGGATGCCAGCCCTTCCAGCATTCGTAGCCTGAAGGTGGGTCGGGGGGCAGTGGCTGCTGCGTGGTACAGAGGGCTTTGGATGCAGGCAGACCTGAGTGCCAGCTGTGTGACCTTGAGCAAGGCACTTGACCTTTCTGAACCTGTCTCCTCCTGGAGACAAAAGGAACTTTTCTTGTTTTTTTTTGCTTTTCGTTATGAAAAATTACACACGCAAAAGCAGAGAGTAGTATAATGAACCCCATATAGCTTCACCTAGATTTAATAATTAACATTTTGCATTGTTTCCTATTTTGTCCTTTTTATTTTTTGCTAAAGAATTTTAAAATAAAGTGACGCACGGTGGCTCATGCCTCTAACCTTAGCACTCTGAGAGGCCGAGGGAGGAAGATTGCTTGATACCAGGAGTTTGAGACCCTGGCTCTCCAAAAAAACAAAAAAACAAAAAAACAAAAACAAAGCAACAAAGCTAGGTACGGAGGCGTATGCCTATAGTCCAAGCCACTTGGGAAGCTGAAGTGGGAGGATCAAGGGGCCCAGGAGTTTGAGGTTACAGTGAGCTCTGATTGTGCCTCTCAGCACTTCAGCCTGGGTGACAGAGCAAGACCCTGTCTCCAAAAATGAAAAATAAATTACAGATATGACACTTTATCCTGAAAAAAAAAAAAAAGTTTTCTTACATACTCTCAATACCATCATCAGAAACATCAAAGATCTCTTAGTATCACTGAATATGCGGTCTAGGTTCAGATTGATCTAATTACCTCACATGCCTCTTACAGCTTGTGTGTCTCAGCCAGGACCAGGCATTGTATGTATTGGATTATTTAAGTCTCTTTCAATCCCGAGCAGCTTCCTTTACTCTGGGTGTAAGTTCTTTCACAAAGACATTATTGATTTTCTGAAGAAACAGGGGCCATTATCCGGTAGAATGTGCTGCCTTTTGGATTTATCTGAAGGCCTCCTTGGGATGGTTAAAACATGCCCCTTCCCGCTCTGTGATTTTTGGAACCTGGAAGTTAGATGCAAAGGCCTGACGGTGTTTCGATTTCACATACCGGGCAAGAATGCTTGTGGTTGATGCTGGATCCCTCATTGCATCCCGCCATCCACTATGCTGAGACTGACCAGGTGCTAGGTTGAGGTGGTGATTCACTGTAATGATGCAGGCATGGAGCCTTGAATTACGCCTCCCCAGCCTCGCTTCTGCTTCCCACAGCCTCTTCCTGGTTCCTTTGAGAGCCCCAGCCAAACTTCTGCTCATGTCGGGTTCTCTTGTTCAGCCCGAGGAGGGCGTTGAAGAATGGAGACAAGGTGGAGAGAGACTGTCCCAGTCCTGTACACTAGTGGCTCGGGGCTTTGTGAAGGGCGAGGGCTGACCATAGGGAGGAGCAGATTGGCTGAGAATTTATGTTTTACTTTTTATTATGGATAATTCAAACATTAGAATATAAAGAGAACAGTATAACGAATCCTCTTGTACTCACCACCCACCTTGATAATGAACAATTAGAGGCCAAATTTGTTTTTTTTTGAGGTGGAGTTTTTGCTCTTGTTGCCAGGCTGGAGCGCAGTGGCGCGATCTCGGCTCACTGCGCCCTCCGCCTCCTGGGTTCAAGCAATTCTCCTGCCTCAGCCTCCCAAGTGCCTGGAATTACAGGCACACACCACCATGCCCAGCTAATTTTTAGTAGAGACGGGGTTTCACTATGTTGGCCAGGCTGGTCTTGAACTCCTGACCTCAGTTACTAACAGCCATAGAGGCCAAATCTTGTTTCATTTGTGGCCCTGGAGTTCTTTTGAAACAAGTCCCATACATCACATAATTTGATCCGAAACTATTTTGCCATGTGAACCCCCGGGTCCAGGTAGCCTGGCACTGGGTGGGTGCTCTGGGAGCAGTTTTGGAGCTGAACAGAAGAGCTGTGGCTCTCCCTGCAGCTCTGTGCCCACCTCCTTCAGGCCCCTGCCCAGGACATTTACCGGCATATCTCAGGTGTGTCCTGGCTCCCCTTAACCAACAAGCCTCCCGATGGCTCTGTTACAGTCGGACATGATGTCACACCTGGTGAAGATCCCCGGCATCATCATCGCGGCGTCTGCGGTCCGTGCCAAGGCCACCCGCATCTCTATCCAGTGCCGCAGCTGCCGCAACACCCTCACCAACATTGCCATGCGCCCTGGCCTGGAGGGCTATGCCCTGCCCAGGAAGTGCAACACGTGAGTGTGTGGCCAAAAAGGACTGTGGGAGGTGACCTGAGTGAAGATCAGAAAGGATGAGAACAAGTAGCAAGCACTACCTGTAGCTGCTTCTAGAGACCCACTGGGATGGACTGGGCAGGGGTGTGCCCTTAGGATTGGCACAGATCTGATGCCCTGTGGCTCTGAGACACTCTGAACAGTGTCCCTGTACATTGATGAGTTCTGTCTCACCAGGATACCCAGACAGCCTTGTAGGGAGCCCAGGGTTGGGAGGGAAAAGCAGCCCAGGAGAATGAGTCTACTTGGAATCTTCTGAAGCAAACTATGGTTTGCTCACTAGGCCAGATCTAGTCTGCTGACCCTATGGCCCAGGAACATGATCGTTCATTCAAGTATTGCCCACAGCTCTTCGCACTACAAAGGCAGAGTGTGTGGCTTCTTGGCTTGCAGAACCTGGAATACACACCCTCTGGCCCTTTCTAGAAAATGTTTGCTGACCCCAGTCTGAAGGAGCCCCACCCTCTTCACTGGCTGCTCTTTCTTGGCTTCTTCACTGGTGCTGCCTCAGCTTCCCGGGACGGCAGAGCTGCCTCAATCCATGCTGTTGGCATCTCTCACCTGGAGTGGCGCGGCACCTCCTCCTTGATTCCCTGCATCCACCCTCTGCCCCCTCAGTCTGTTTTCTACCCAGCAGCCAGGTGTCCCTTGACACTGCAGGTGGTCCAGTCATGTACTTTTTAGTCAAGTCCTGCATGGCCCCGCAGGGTCTGCTCCGGGCTCCCCCAGGCCTCGCTGCCCCTCCTCTCTCCAGGCCCGGCTGCACTGCCTCCTTCCTGTTCCTGGAATACACTGACTATCCCCAGTCTCATGGCCTTTGACCTTGCTGTTTCCTCCACTGGGAGTGCTGTTCCTCAGGCCGCCATAGTCTGGGTCCTCACTTCTTTAGGCTCCTCTTCACATGTCCCCTCATCAGGGGCATCTTGCCCGACCCTTTGTCGTCAGTTTGGTGCACACACACCTGGTCTCTCCCATACCTGCCTACTTTTTTACTTTTCTTCACAGCATGTAGCTGTCACTCTGTTATGTGGTTATTTGCTTGTATGTCTTTTCAGCCTCCCTTGATAGGAACTTAGGCTCCACAGGAGCAGGGACATATTATTCACTGCTGTGCCCACTGCACCTGGAATAGTGCCAGACACATAGTAGGTTTTGCTATGATGTTTGCTTCTTTATGTTGCTACAATATTTATTGAATAATGACATAATTACCTAGGGATACATAGAGGCTTAAACCCTCAGAATGGTCTAGAAGTGCTTGGAATCTCACTGGAAAAGATCTTGGGATTTGAGTGGGGCTTTAGTAAGAGAATTGATGAACTAGCTCTTCTTCACCCATGAGGACACCAAGACCCTGCAAGAAGACCGAGTGTGACCTGTCTGCCTCCTCAGCAAGTTAATGGAAGAACCCAGCCTCAAGCAGTTCCCTGGACTCTTAGTCCAGTGCTGGGTCCGTCAGCGTTACCTTCCTTTAGGGCTTTTCTCCAGCTTATCCTGGAGACCCCATAGATTGCTGCTGGCAACATCTGGCTGGCTCCTGGGATGAATGAGCCCTGCTTTGGATTCTCTGGGTAGCTCTGGTGACTTTTCCCTTCCCCTGTACAGAGATCAGGCTGGGCGCCCCAAGTGCCCACTGGACCCGTACTTCATCATGCCCGACAAATGCAAATGCGTGGACTTCCAGACCCTGAAGCTGCAGGAGCTGCCTGATGCAGTCCCCCACGGGGAGATGCCCAGACACATGCAGCTCTACTGTGACAGGTGAGGCAGACGGGCTGGGAGGTGGGCATCTACAAGGGTGGATGTCCCAGCCGTGGCCCTAACCCGAGTGTTGGGAGTGGGTCATCCGGAGCAGGGTGAGTGGGGTGGAAGAAGGTGGCCAGTTGCAGAGCACGTGCTCTGTGCCTAATGCTTCCATAAGTTCCTCTCATCTCATCTTTCCATAATCTGCAGGGGCATGTCAACCCGATTTTGCAGATGAGGAAATGTAACTTGGAGAGGTTAAATGACTTCCTGTGTGGAGGAGAGCCAGGATTTCAGCCTGTGTCTGTTGCTTTCCAAAGTCTGTGTTCTTCCTAGGATAACAGGCCCAGGATTCATAGCTAGATAACCAATAGCTGGGAAAGCCTCTTCCCAGCCTGACACCCCACCTCCTACCCCAGGCTTTCTGTTAAGATTCTGCCGAACAGCCATGGTGGCTCATGCCTGTAATCCCAGCACTTGGAGAGGTTGAGACAGGAGGATTGCTTGAGGCCAGGAATTCAAGACCAGCCTGGGCAACATAGTGAGACCCTGTATCTTAAAGCAAAAAAAAAATGTTATTAGTTGGGTATTGGGGCAGACACCTATAATCCCAGCTACTTGGGAGGCTGAGGTGGGAGAATCACTTGAGCCCAGGAGGCTGAGGTTGCGTGAGTTGTGATTACACCACTCCACTCTAGCCTGGGCGACAGAGTGAGACTCTGTCTCAAAAAGGAAACAAAAAAAGATTCTACTGAGGAGGAGAGGGTGCTGGGCTTGGGCCCCTGTAGTAACCTGGGTGGAAGGTTTTGAGATCTTTGATTAGGTAGGGCTCTAACCTGAGCTTGAATATCCTGAAATTGCAGGCAGATGTTCTGAGGAGAGTGGATCCATAGCTTCTAGTAACTTCATTAGTGGCAACAGAGTGTGTAGGAGTCAGGCTCTTGCTCTCTTGGGCATTATGTGACTTTGTCAAGCTTCAGTTGCCTCATCAGTAAAATGAGGATAAGGACAGTCCTTAATCTCTCAGAGGGCTGCTTGAAAATGCATGTCAAGTGTTTAGCACAATTCCTTCGTGCAGATTACATCCTCAGGATGTGTGATTTTCCAAGCAGTTCACGAATCCTGAAAACTTACGAAGTGGGTGTGGGAAGAGGGGAGTTGAGGCTCATGGAATGACGGTGATGGTCTTTTCTGGAGCTGTGACGCCTGATGATATAAAACACTTCTATGTCTGCTGCCTCACCTGACTCTACAACATCAGAGGCAGGTCACTTTATCACCCCCCTAGGCTCAGAGAGGTACAATGACTTCTTTGAGGTCACACAGCTACTAAGTGTCCCTCCACACCACACTGGCTCTGACTAGGGGACTTGGAGACTTCCCTGTTTCAACATCTCACTTTTGAAAGAGGAAATGAAAACCCAGAGGCAAAATGAGTTCACAGAGCCATGAAGAGGCAGAAAGGGCAAGTGGCTCCTCAAGGAGGCTGGAGGGCATGAAGAGGAAGGCTTGCCATGAGAGGCTAAAGGGCGCCACACGGCTAGCTGACGGCATACACGTGGAGATGGGGCTTTTGGAGGGCGCTGTGGGCTGGCACTAAGCCTCCTTCTAAACCAGCGTACAAATGAGTTAGCGAGTTCAGCGAGAGTCAGGCCACCACCTGCCTTTCTGTTTGACTGTCACCGTCGGCAACACCATCCTCCAAGCAGCTGAGCATGGGCTGGGGAGTTATGAGGGGAGAGAGGCCATTCTCTGGGCTCCGTGGGGATGGAGCCAGCTCAGCGTGTGCCTGTGGCGTAAACGCTGAGGTGGACCCTGAGCGTCCCGGGGATGGGTGGAGTCAGAGACTTGCTGTCCAAGTCAGAATCTCACCTTTTCTCCTTTCTCCTCTCCCCTCCTCTCAGGTACCTGTGTGACAAGGTCGTCCCTGGGAACAGGGTTACCATCATGGGCATCTACTCCATCAAGAAGTTTGGCCTGACCTCCAGCAGGGGCCGTGACAGGGTGGGCGTGGGCATCCGAAGCTCCTACATCCGTGTCCTGGGCATCCAGGTGGACACGGATGGCTCTGGTGAGTTGGCTTTGGGGTCCTGGCTTAGCCCTGCCAAAAGGCTGTGCTTGCATACTTCTGGTAACAGGCAGCCCGTTACTTCATGAGGTAGCCCAGGATATCCTTGTGTTGCTCATATCATTAGAACGTTCATTTTTATATTGAGTGATCCCCGGAACTTCCACATGTTGGTCCTTCCGGTGGCTCCTGGGCTGAAGGTGTTTGCCTACTTGCAGCATTAAGGCAGAAGGACTGAGGTCAAATCACTGGGGAATTACTGAATGCCCCGTCTTCACTTCTGTGACAGGAGATGCAAGAGAAGTGACATGTAGGGTTCCAGGCGGGCAGGCACTTAGCGTCTAGTTGGAGAAATAAGAAAACAGAGACCCCTGGGGACATGTAGGTAAAGTGGCAGCGGATGTGGATCATGCAGTTCCAAGGAGGTGCTAAAGGAGAAGGAGGAGGTGGGGGCTGGGCCTTGGGGAACGTTTTCTGGAAGGAGGTTAATCTGAGCTGGGCTTTGAAGAGTGGTGGGTGTGGAAGAACTTCCAGGCGGGAGGGGATGGCAGGAGCAGGTGAAGACCCCAGCCTGGGCAAGGTACTGAGTGGCTGGAGGGCCAAGTGGGAGTCCAGGGGATGAGGGACCGGGCGGTGTAAGAAGCCTTGAGTGCCCAGTTAGGGACCTCCTGCTTATACCTGAGGGCAGCAGGGGCCACTTTGAGGGTTTTCAGGTTTGTTGCAGCCCCCTGGCTGCAGTGAGTTGATTTGGGGGAGTGGCTTCCCCAGGGCTCAGTCCATGGCCCACCCCACATTTACACAAACTGCCTAGATTATTACAGCTTTAAAACCACTGACAGGCAAGTAGCTCTCACATTTCCGTTTCTAGCCTGGGCTTCTCCCCATGTTCCAGACTAATAACCAACTGCTGACTTGACATGTTCACTTAGATATCTGAAAGGCATCTTGAACTTTCCATGGCTGAAGCTAAGCTCCCCTTTCCCCACCCTCAGACTGGCTCCCCTCAGTCTTCCCATCTCCACCCTTTCAGTTGCTCAGACAAAAACCCCCAAGTCATCCTTGGTGCTCTTTTCTCTCATGCCCCACATCTAATCACTCAGGAACTCCGGCCGGCTCCACCTTTAAAACATGTCCAGGATCTGACCACTTCACCACCTGCTCTGAGCCTTTGTCAGGCCTCCCTCGATCACCGTTAATCCTCCCTAGTGTCCATCTCCACCTTGCCCCTACCTGCTGTGTTGTGCAGCAGCCAGTGAGTGATGTGGTCATGACCAAGACACTATGTCACTCCTCAGCTGAAAGGGGAGACTTCCAGTGGTTTCCAAGGTCCTATGCCATCTGGCCCTCTGTTTCCTCAGAACCCCCCTGCCCACCTGCCCTCACCTTTTGGACCCTGGAACACACCAGGCCCACTCTTGAGGGCTTGAGAGCTGGGATCTCTATTTACTCAGGTTGTGCTGTCCTGGCCCTAAGGGCTCTGCCCTCTGGGAGGTCCCTGAGCTGGTGCCAGGATGGGCAGTGGCCTGGAAGCTCCCTTGTACTCACTCAAGCGCCTGCTTTGCCTACCCAGGCCGCAGCTTTGCTGGGGCCGTGAGCCCGCAGGAGGAGGAGGAGTTCCGTCGCCTGGCCGCCCTCCCCAATGTCTATGAGGTCATCTCCAAGAGCATCGCCCCCTCCATCTTTGGGGGCACGGACATGAAGAAGGCCATTGCCTGCCTGCTTTTTGGGGGCTCCCGAAAGAGGTAGGGGCTTGAGTTCCCTTGTGTTTGGGGAGGCAGCTGGTGATGGGGCTCATGGTAGGATAATTGCTGGAAAATCAGGACTGGACACTCTTGTGTCTCCTGGGCCCCTCAGTCTGCCAGGCACCTTTGCCAGCCCCCAAGCTTGCCATCAGCTGGCTAGTGGTTGATCTGCGCACCTGTCTCTGCGATGCCCTGACCCTGGCCAGGGGGAGGACTGGTGACCTGGCAAATGTAGTGGGAGAGCACTGAGCTTGGGGTCATGCAGGTACCAGGACTTAAATCTCAGCATCGAGCTTGGGGTCATGCAGGTACCTGGAGTGAGAGTCACTTTTTTTTGAACCCAGGTTTCCAATGAATGGAACAGGTAAGAAAACTGACTCTTAAAGAACATTATGTATCCTTTGGAAACTATAAAATCAGAGTTATGGACAGTAGCAAGGATAGTGTTAGCAGCTGCCATTTACTGTATTCTTCCTATGCACAGGCATTCTTTTACGTGCTTTATGTGTCTGAAGCCCAGTCAGTCCTCACAGTAACCTGTTGAGAACGCAGCTGTCGTGCCCATTTTGTGGATGAGGGAACTGAGGCATAGAGAGCTAAAGGGACTTGCTTCTCAGCACATGCAGGGGAACCAGGAGCCTGCTGTCATGGTGCTTGTTCTGCCACACCATGCACAGCCCACAGGCAGCTCCCTGTCCTTTTCTTCCCAGCTGGGAGGAACGTTACTCAGATGCTGGGTGTGTCCGAGCATAGCCATAAGAGCCATTTCCTTTAACCCTCCTCTTCTGGGAGGCAAGCTCTGTCCTCATTGCTAGGCAAGATCTAGCATGGTTTGGGAGCTACAGAGCTGGGTAGGAACATGGGTCTCAGGCCACAGCCCCTACCTTGCTGCCAACTCTGAAGCCCATGATGGTTGGGGTGACACTGCCAGCCCACCAGTCTGGTGACTGCATGTCACATGCGATGCCCTCATGGATTCTCACCTTGTCCATCTACCCTTCCTCCCCCAGGCTCCCTGATGGACTTACTCGCCGAGGAGACATCAACCTGCTGATGCTAGGGGACCCTGGGACAGCCAAGTCCCAGCTTCTGAAGTTTGTGGAGAAGTGTTCTCCCATTGGGGTGAGTGGTCTGGGATACCTTCTCCACCTTGGTTTGCAGGGAGGAAGGCTGCAGGGCAGGGCCTCTGGGCCCCCAGGACACCTATGGTGGACTGCTTACCCAGAATCTCTTCCTCATTTCTCTTGGCTGTGGTCAGGATGGCCGAGGAGATGGGAGGAAGAAAGGAGCCAACAGGTGTATGTAGGTTTGGGGCAGGGGGTGAGTACACTGGACTGAGAGCCAGGATGGGGTTTGGGTCTCACCCTGGCCAGTGATTGGCTGTGGGCTTTGAGTAAGTCACCCAGTCTCCCTGAGCACCAGTTCATCCATTTGCTAAATAATGATATCGTTACCAGTAATAGCTAAAATCTGGCTGGGCATGGTGGTTCATGCCTGTAATACCAGCACTTTGGGAGGCTAAGGTGGGCAGATTGCTTGAGCTCAGGAGTTTGAGACCAGCCTGGACAACATGGTGAAACTCCGTTTCTTCCAAAAATACAAAATAACTAGCCAGGCATGGTATGCACCTGTGGTCCCAGCTGCTTGGGAGGCTGAGGTGGGAGGATCACTTAAGTCCAGGATGGGGAGGTTGCAGTGAGCCAAGATTGTGCCATTGCACTCCAACCTGGGTGATAGAGTGAGACCATGTTTCAAAAATATAATGATAATAATAATAATAATAAATAATAATAGCTAAAATGAAGGACCAGGCACTGCTAGCTAAAATGAAGGGACAGGCACTGCTTGAAATACCTTGCATATATTTACTTAGTCTTCATGTCAACTGCGGTAGGTGCTATTACCCTTGTCTTATGGGTGAGAAAACTCAGGTGCAGAATGGGTAAGTGTCTTGCCCCAGGTCTCACTGCTGGTAGCACTAGCGCAGGATGTGATTGAACCCAAGTGTCTGATGAGCTGGGTCCTCGGCTGTACTGTTGAATAGGACTGCGAGGATCAGAGCCAGAGAGGGTCTGACTGTCATGATCCAAGTGGCGGGGTTGTATAGGGCAAGATGGTGGTCTTTGGATAGATAGGAAGTGTGCCAGATTGGCCACACTGGCACTGTCCGGTAGAAATACGTGAACTGCAAATGCGGCCCATGTATGTCTTCTCGAATTGTCTAGTAGCCACATGAAAAAGTAGCTGGGTGCAGTGGTGTGCATGCCTGCAGTTCCAGCTACTTGGGAGGCTGAGGTGGGAGGATCACTTGAGCCCAGGAGTTTGAGACTAGCTTGGGCAACATAGCAAGACTCCTTTTCAATTTAAAAGGAAGAAGGGGAAAGAGGAAAGGAAAAACAGGTGAAGTTACTCTGTTTAACTCGCTGTATCTAAAATCTCATTTCAACATGTTTGATATGTAGATTATTGAGATACTTTACATTCTTAAGAGCTCTGAGTCTTAAATCCTGAGTATTTCGCACTTAAGGACAACTCAGGACTTTCCCAATTTCAGGGGCTCTATGGCAGTATGTGGCGTGTAGGTCTATGTAGAGACGACAAGGGACTCACAACGGGGGCAGCCTTTTCCTGGGAGTCAGGAGTCCTCATCCTAGCCCTGAGGCTGACTCTTCTCTGGGCCTCAGTTTGCTCATCTGTGAGCCGGGCCCCACAAGACTGTGTCACAGGGCTGTGGTGAGGCTCAGGTGAGCCATGGATGTGATGCCCTCAGCGGGGAGAACATCTGGGCACACCGAGGCCCAGGGCAGCCTCCCCTTCCAGAGGAAGACGTACTGAGTTGGAGCCTTGAGTCCTATTCTGTACTCTGCAGCCAGCTTTGATGTGTGACCATGGGCAAATAACAACCTCAGTGGGTCTTTTTGACTTACTGGGGTCAAAGCATGGAGCTGTTATTGGGCCCTGACACCTCCCCACTGCCCCAGGTATACACGTCTGGGAAAGGCAGCAGTGCAGCCGGACTGACAGCCTCAGTGATGAGGGACCCTTCGTCTCGGAATTTCATCATGGAGGGTGGAGCCATGGTCCTGGCTGATGGTGGGGTCGTCTGTATTGATGAGTTTGACAAGGTGAGTCTAATGAGATGGGTAGTAGCCAAATGGTGGATGGCACCAGGGTATGTGACCTCCTGTGCTCAGCCAGCAGAAATCACCTCTGACTTGAGAGACATGTTTTCAATCCCTGGGCCTGTCACTCTAGGGTAACTGTGGGAAGTTGCTTAACCTCTCCAAGCCTCAATTCCCTTATCTGAAGAGTGGGGAGAAGAAAGGCAAGCCCACACAGTTGTTCCTGTGATTAGAGGCGACCTGGTGGCTGCCAATGGCCTTGCATGGAGCTGGTATTCAGGAGTAGGGCCTGCTGTTAGTTTTCTTGCTGCCACTGCTCCCTGCTCCCTCACTTCAGTAGGTCTGATGACATTTCTCTCTTCCACTTAGATGCGAGAAGATGACCGTGTGGCAATCCATGAAGCCATGGAGCAGCAGACCATCTCTATCGCCAAGATGAGTGGCCCTCCATGGAGAGCCCAGCCTGCAGCAGCCCAGCCTGGCCCAGCTGTCCTCAGGCTGCCCTGATTGGCTGGGACCAAGTTCTCTTTGCCCAGGCCTGGAATCGTGTGTGTGTGTGTGTGTGTGTGTGTGTGTGTGTGTGTGTGTGTGTGTGTATGTATAAGCGTGTATGTAAGAAGGCATCTTTGCCATCTCCTCCCCCTTCTCATCATCTGTTGTGTGTGTGTGTGTGTGTGTGTAAGCGTGTATGTAAGAAGGCATCTTTGCCATCTCCTCCCCCTTCTCATCATCTGTTGTGTGTGTGTGTGTATGTGTGTGTGTATAAAGCGTGTATGTAAGAAGGCATCTTTGCCATCTCCTCCCCCTTCTCATCATCTGTTGTGTGTGTGTGTGTGTGTGTGTGTGTAAGCGTGTATGTAAGAAGGCATCTTTGCCATCTCCTCCCCCTTCTCATCATCTGTTGCCTCTTAGGCCGGGATCACCACCACCCTGAACTCACGCTGCTCCGTCCTGGCTGCTGCCAACTCAGTGTTCGGCCGCTGGGATGAGACAAAGGGGGAAGACAACATTGACTTCATGCCCACTATCTTGTCGAGCTTCGATATGATCTTCATTGTCAAGGATGAGCACAATGAGGAGAGGGATGTGGTGCGTCCAGGGGCAGGGCTGGTGGCCATGGGGCCTGCCTCCAAGCAGGCTTGTGATTGTGTGGGAAGCAGAATGGAGAACAAGGGCCTTGGCTGGTGAAGTCCTGACTGTCAGGCTGTGAAATTGGGGAGCACGTGAGAGGGCGGTTGTTGTGGACTGCAGAGGATTGAAGTAGGGGTCTGGAGTCCTGAGGCCTGGCTCTGCCTCTGTTGTGACTGGTAAGCTGTGTGATTTGGGCTAAATCAGTTTCTCCCTGGGCCTCAGTCCCTTATATGTGAAACAGAGGAGTTGACATTGGGTTATGAGTAATAGAACCTCAGTTCTGGTTAGTAAATTTTTCAAACAAAAGGATATAGTGGTTTATAGAATTGAGAAGTCCAGCGACTTAAGGCCCAGGTAGATCTGGATTCTCAAACAACTGTCTCTGCCTTTCTGCTCTGCTTCCTTTGGTGGAATCTTTGTAATTGGGCAGCTGTTCCTCTTGTGGTGGCAAAGACAAAATAAGATTTTGTCCTATCAGCTTATAACTTAACAGCCCCCAGGAAAGAGGAGGACCCCTCTTTTCCAGTACTTCCAGCAAAAGTCCCAGGGTAGACTCCCACTGGTTTGGGTAGATCAAGTATCCATCCTTGAAGCAGATACATGCCCCAGGTTGGGGTGGACAAGCTGTACCCACCCCTTTATGGACCAGGACAGAGAAGCAAGGAGTATTAACTTCCCTCTAAAGGAGAATCCAGATGCGCCCATCAGAACAAGGGCCTGGTGCTGAGCAAACAGGCTGAGCACGCCTGAGCTCCCAGCACCCTTTCTGGCTCCTTGATGCCAGGGCCCCATCAGCTCTTTCTGGCTGTTCCACCTCAGTGTTGGGACTCAGGCTTGGGAGGGCCTGTGGGATGGCTCAGTATCCCCTCTGCTCCCCAGATGCTGGCCAAGCATGTCATCACTCTGCACGTGAGCGCACTGACACAGACACAGGCCGTGGAGGGCGAGATCGACCTGGCCAAGCTGAAGAAGTTTATTGCCTACTGCCGAGCGTGAGTCCTGGACGCAGGCCCACGGGGGTGAGGTTGCCCAGCTTCCCTGGGTGGGAGAACCCATTCCCCTGTCCTGCTCCTCCTCATGAAGAACAGCCCAGATGTTGCTGTTCTGAGGTCCTCAGCTCTACTGAATCTGCTCTGCTCCCTTCTCACCTTGTACAGCTCACTGGCTCTTGGCTTCAGTTTTCCCATCTCCACACCAAGCAGGTGGGATGTAGATGGTCTTGAAGACCTCCTCGAGTCTGACATGCAGGGAGGCAGTGAAGTGTAGACATGGTAGACATGGGCTCTGGGTCATACCTGCCTTCACTGTGTGACTTTGGGCAAGCTGGTTGGCCTCTCTGAGCCTTGATTTCCCCAGGCCGATATTTGCTAATAAGTGCTTGGCATAGTCCTGCCCTGGGTAAATAGTCAGTGGCAGCTGCAACTTGATTGTTCTCACAGATTTTCAATAATAATAATTATATACATAGTACTGGCCAGTTGCAGTGACTCATGCTGTACTCCCAGCACTTTGGGAGGCCAAGGCAGGTGGATCACTTGAGGTCAGGAGTGCGAGACCAGCCTGGCTAACATGGCGAAACCCCGTGTCTACTAAAAGTACAAAAATTAGCCGGGTGTGGTGGTATATACCTATAGTCCTAACTACTCGGGAGGCTGAAGCAAGAGGATTGCTTGAACCCAGGAGGCAGAGGTTGCAGTGAGCTAAGATTGTGCCATTGCATTTCAGCCTGGGCAACAGAGTGAGATTGTGTCTCAAAAATATATATATATGTATGTGTACACACACACACACACACACACACTCACTCACACACTATTTTCTTGGTGCCAGGCATTCTGAACTATTATTCAGTACTTTCTATATGAATAAATTATAACCCTTCCCCAAAACCTACCTGGTTAGGTGTGCTATTATTCCCTTCCCTTTGTGGATGGGGAAGCTGAGGCAAAGAAAGTTAAGTAACTTGTCCAAGGTCACATGCCAGAGGTAGTGGAGCCAGGATGTGAACCCAGCTGCTTGCCTCCAGAGGCTGTGCTCTTGACCACAGTGCTTAGATTCTTGGCGTACAGCGCTTTGGTGATCTTTTGAAGAAGCTAAAACCCAGGGGTCGAGGGCTGTTTGAGTGCACTGCCAGTGGCGGCCTGGTAGGTCCCTGATTCAGCACCTCTGACACAGTGAGTGGACAGTCCCTGGGTCTTCATCCAAGTCTGAGCTCTGTATGGCCCAGGCTTGAGAGGCCATACAGGCTCCCTGTGAGTCAGGGAGCCCTGGATGCTAATCTTCCCTCTGCACTAAGTCCCCAGGTAGCCTTGGGGAGTTCCCTCCCTCCCTCTGGGCCCCAGTCTCCATATCCTTAGGATGGTTGAGCTAAAGCTTTCCTTATATCAGTGATTGTCATTTGGCCTGGGGGGCTAGAGGGGAGGGGATGGGGTAGGGTAGATGCTGATCAGACTTCCCCACACCTACCCTCCCAGGAAAGTCCGAGGTGCTCCCAGCCCCTGGACTACAGTCACTGCCAAGCCTCCTGTGGGTGTCATCAGCTTGTCGTGTCTTCAGATGTGTTGGGTGGAGGAGTTTGGGACTGCTGCAAAGCCCATGACCTAGTGGGCCTCCATGCCGCTGTGATTGTGCCATTGTTAATTACATGTATGGGGGACCTTGTGGCAAGACACCACACAATGTCTAACAATGGGGAAGAGGTGGTTTTCACCCTGCACACGTGCCTGGCTTTTCTTCACCTGTTTTCTAAGAGAGGCACCCATATTTCTCCCCAGTGTTGATCTTTGTGGCAGCTGCCCACAGCCAGATTTCACTTAAATCTCTTCCGATTGTTGTCCCCCAGCCCATGTGAGTGGGCAGCTGTGGTGTGGTGGGAAGGTGCATGTCTGGAAGCCGGCAGAGGGCTGGGGGAAAGGGTAGGTGCCCCAGGAGTCCCTGCTGGCCTCACAGCAGCCTCTCCCCCCCGTCCTGCAGGAAGTGTGGCCCCCGGCTCTCAGCAGAGGCTGCAGAGAAACTGAAGAACCGCTACATTATCATGCGCAGCGGGGCCCGTCAGCATGAGAGGGACAGTGACCGCCGCTCCAGCATCCCCATCACTGTGCGGTGAGCAGGCGGGCAGGGCGGGGCCGGTGCAGGTGGGGCTTGCTTTACACAGCAGGGTGTGCCTGGCAACCAGGGGCAGTGTCCAGGCTTTTCACTTGGCACAGGCCCACGGTAGCTCTGGGCGGGAAGAGTCCCTTTGGAGCATAAGCTATGGCCTCCTTGATCTCATTGATCTGTTTTTCTTGATTTAAGGCTGGGCAAACCAGGACCCCTCTTGTCTGAATTTGGCCTGGCTTTTCTCCCATTGCAGGAAGCCTGAAGGGAGGGAAGGACCCAGGCCTAGGAGTCAGGAGTCTTGGGTCACAGCCTCTAGCCCACTGTGTGACTGTAGGGAAATTACATTGCTTCTCTGACCCTCAGTGCTTTTAGCTCCTAACTCTGTTCATTCTTGTGACTTTGTAGACAGTACAGTGGGTAAGAGTTGGGATTTACCTGGTTTGAATCCTGTCTCCAGCACTGACTGGTTGGAAATGGATTTGGCTATAAGTAATGGTAAATCCAAATAGAGTAGCTTAAAGAAATAGGAAGTTGATTTCTCTCTTCTGTAGCACTGTCTGGAGGAAGATGGTATGGGACTGGTGTGAGGACTCCTCAAGTTCCCCCTTACTCTTAGTCCAAGTTGGCTGCTGGAACTTCAGCCGTCACTTCCAGGCAGCAGGAGAGGAAGGAAAGAGAGGTTCCCTTTTTAAGGGCACTTCATGAATTGCCACACAATGCTTGGGCTTACAACTTATTGGCCATAGTTTGGTCACAAATACAACCTGGTACAAAAGATGTCTGGATGTGTCTTAGTGGATTGCTGTGTGCCAGTCTAAAAACTGTGTTTCCAAGCTAGGTGCAGTGGCCTACATTGTGATCCTAGCACTTTGCGAGGCTGAGGCAGGAGGATTGCTTGAGGCCAGGAGTTTGAGACCGGCCTGGGCAACATAGCAAGACTCCCGTTTCTACAACAAATAAAAAATTAGCCAGGCATTGTGGTGTGTGCCTGTAGACCCAGCTACTCAGGTGGCTGAGGCAGAAGGATCACTGGGTCCCAGGAGTTCGAGGCTGCAGTGAGCTATGATCATGCCACTGCACTCCAGCCTGGACAACAGAGCAAGACCCTGTCTCAAAAAAAAAAATTGCAATGCTATGACTAAGATCAAAAGGGAGATGGATTATAGGGACACCTACCAGTCTCCACCACAGTCTTAACACTTTGGGCAAGCACCTCCTTGGTAACAGGGTGGCTGGGGAGGAAGGGAATAGCAGACCGAGGCTACCCTGAGCGCGCTGTTGCCCCCACAGGCAGCTGGAGGCCATTGTGCGCATCGCGGAATCGCTCAGCAAGATGAAGCTGCAGCCCTTCGCCACGGAAGCAGATGTGGAGGAGGCCCTGCGGCTCTTCCAAGTGTCCACGTTGGATGCTGCCTTGTCTGGTACCCTGTCAGGTGAGCAGATGCAGGGGACATGGTCTCGGTTGATCTGGGTTCCCTGGCTCAGAGCTCTGTGGGCAGGGCTCTGGCATGCTGGGGGCCTGCAGTGTGTGTCTTGCTTCTCTGAGTTTCTTTTTGCAATAAGACCCCTCTCCTTTCTCCCCACTGCTGTTTCCTGCAAGATGGGAAGAAGCAGCTTCTCTCCAGATCCTTGAACACAATCCTCGACCCAGGTCGTTGATGATAATTACCCTTCTCACAGGCTAAGAACAACAGTTGACACTCTGCTTCTTGGGCTCGTTGGCATTTTCAGTGCTTCCAGAGCTATTTCTTGCATTTTTCCTTACAGCTGCCTCCTGGAAGTCAGGTGAACAGTCAGCCCTTCCCATGTTAGAAACGAGACAGCTGACACTGGAAGGGGCCTTTCCCTGGTGCCCAAGATCACAGTCGCTTGGCTGGAATGCAAGTCTCCTGACCCCCAGGCCAGCGTTTTCCACGCCATAAGCCATACTGTCTGGTTGAGGTCAGCCTTTCAACAGACTGCCCCAGGCACCGATGATGAGCCAGGCCACGCTGGGGAAAATCTGTTCCTTCACTCAGCAGATACTTCATTAGCGTTACTGTTTGCCAGGCACTGTTCTAGGTGCTGGGAGTATAAGAGCAGTCAATCACAAGGTCCCCGCCCTCCTGGGCTCTCATTCTTATTCTAGCTGGGGAGAGAGAGACAGTAGGGAAACCAATGCCAGTGTAGGTAGTGAAAAGGGCAGTGAGGGAGATGATGGCAGGGCCAGGTGTGTTGGAAAAGGAGGGCGTGCTCTTTCCTTTCCCACAGAGTGAGTGGGCATGGCCTCTGCAAGGAGGTGATGCCAGGCAGGGAGCTGCATGAAGTGGACAGGGTGGCTCCTTGTGGGAAGAGCTGCTCAGGTGGAGGCAGCGCTAAGTGTCAGTTTCCCCAGGAGGGAGCAGGTTTGGTGCATTTGAGTGGGGAGGCACTGGGTGAAGAATGGGGTGGGTGGGGCCTGTTCCTCCTGTCCCCTTTGGTGAAGACTCAGCCTCTGCCCTGGAGACACTTCCTGTCACATTAGACATTTGCTAATGGAGGCCTCTGGGATGTTGCAGGCACAGAGGGCAGGGGTGATATGGAGTGGTGATAATTTGAGTTGGGTCTTGCGGGCTATGTAGGAGTTTGCCTCACAGACTCCCCTCTCAGTGGCCTCTTGACCATGAGCCCACCATCTCCTTAGCTGAAACACCAAGGCCTCTGCAGCAGTAATTGGAAGTCACGAGCCTCCTGGTTGCCGAGGGCTCCTCAGAGCACCTCGTAGATGTGTCCAGGGCAGCCTGGCTTCCCTCCTGGGTCACTGATGGGCCCCTTCCAACTCTCTCTCTAACCTGCTCCAGCAACAAAAGGAGTCCTGTTGTGACCTCCAAGGGCCCGCAAGACTTGGTCCCTAGTGACACTCTGGCCATGTCTGCTGCACTGGGCCCCGGTCTGCTTTTTTTTTTGAGACGGAGTCCCGCTCTGTCGCCCAGGCTGGAGTGCAGTGGCGCATCTCTGCTCACTACAAGCTCCGCCTCCTGGGTTCACGCCATTCTCCTGCCTCAGTCTCCCGAGTAGCTGGGACTACAGGTGCCCACCACCATGCCCGGCTAATTTTTTGTATTTTTTTTTAGTAGAGGTGGGGTTTCACCGTGTTAGCCAGGATGGTCTTAATCTCCTGACCTCGTGATCCACCCGCCTCTGCCTCCCAAAGTGCTGGGATTACAGGCGTGAGCCACCGCGCCCGGCCACTGGGCTGTTTTTTGACTGAGACAGGTGTGTTCCTGCCTCTGTGCCTTTGTGCTCGGCTGGAGTGTCCCCACATGTGTGCCGTGTCCTGTCTACTCAGTCAGGCCTGCACCACCTTGGCACACTTGGTGCCCTTTTCTGATTTATTCTTCAAGGCCTGGCTCAGGCTATTCTTCTTGGGCTAGAGGCTATCTCTCTCCAAGAACTCCCACTGTCCCAGCCCCTCTGACCCTGGCTGCCTCACTTCTCAACGCCCGCAGGGGTGGAGGGCTTCACCAGCCAGGAGGACCAGGAGATGCTGAGCCGCATCGAGAAGCAGCTCAAGCGCCGCTTTGCCATTGGCTCCCAGGTGTCTGAGCACAGCATCATCAAGGACTTCACCAAGCAGGTGAGCCTGCCTTAGAGTGGGGGTGTGAGCCTGCACGGGGTGCAGGGCTTCTGCTGGTTCCCACCCACTCAGCACTGGTGCCTTACTCAGCAGACAGGCCCTGAGTAGGGGTAGGATGGACAACTGTCCCTTTCTCAGACCTCTTCTAGCCATCATTCCTTCCCTAGGAACATCATCAGGAGCAGGAGTAGGGGTATTTTTTTCTATCCCACGAAGGGGAGGGGAGAGGAGAGGAGAGGTGGTTGGATTCTGGTGAAACCCCATACAAGTTCCTCACAGCCCTTCCTGTCTGTTCTTTCCCCGTTGGCGGGCGTTTCATGGAGTGGGAAGGGGCAGAGCCATGAGGGTGAGCTTTCTAGCCCACTGAGGAGGGTGCTGTTGGCCCCATAGAGAGAAGATGGGATTTTCCAGATGCTCTGGAGAACCTGTCACCTTTAAAATCTCAGGAGCAATCCTAGTTTCCGGTCTCTGCTCCTTGACATCATCTCATTTTGATTCAGGGCAGTTATATGTAATGGGTGGTACTGGGCTTTTCTACAGGTGAGCAGACTGAGGCTTAGAGAAAGGTTTAGAGCTTCAGTTCTAGAGTCAGATGGACTTAAGTCGCAGCTCTGCCACTTAATTGCTGTGACCTTGAGCAAGTAGCTTAGCGTCTGTGTGCCTCAGTGTCTGGTGTACAGTAGGCACTCAGGAAGTGTGGGCCCTTTAGTTCAAAGGAGCCTGCGTACAAAGTTCCCAGTGAGCCTGGGGATGTCTGGACTCTGATGGGGTCCCCTCGGGCAGCACGCGCCTTCAACCAGCCACGTGCTCCCACAGAAATACCCGGAGCACGCCATCCACAAGGTGCTGCAGCTCATGCTGCGGCGCGGCGAGATCCAGCATCGCATGCAGCGCAAGGTTCTCTACCGCCTCAAGTGAGTCAGTCGCGCCGCCTCCCTGGACTCATGGACTCGCCCACGCCTCTCGCCCCTCCTGCCGCTGCCTGCCATTGAGAATGCTGGGACCTCTACCTCCCCACCGCAGTCCTCGAACTTCCCAGGCACCCTCCTTTCTGCCCCAGAGGAAGGAGCTGTAGTGTCCTGCTGCCTCTGGGCGACCGCCTCTAGCGCAGTTCTGGCAAGTGTGCTTTTGGCATCTGTTAATAATAAAGCCACGGTGTGTTCGGGTATCTGTGGGTTTGTGCACTCGGTGACCTGTCACCTCCATCGGGCCCTCATGGCAGGGTAAGTATGGGGGAACAGAGCCAGACACACCTGGGTGTCTTGACTTGGGTCTGCCACTCAGACTTCCGGGCAAGTCACGTGACTTTAGTGCTCCGGTTTCTTCATCCGTTTAAGGGGGCTCCTAAAGCCACTGCCTTGATGCTGGGAATCCAGTGAGACCAGGGAGTGGGGAAGTGCTTCTCAAAGTGTGTGAGTCTGATCCGCCTCACTTGTCCCCTTTGCAACTTACTGCGGGACTGCGAGCCGTGGTGCCGCGGTCAGACTGCTTGGATTCATTGACTCTCTCCATGCCTTAGTCTCCTCATCTGTAAGCAGGCTGACACCAGAACCGGCTTAGAGAAGGTGCAGAGCTTCAGTTCTAGAGTCAGATGGACTTAAGTCTGTGTGCTGCCCGAGGGGACCCCAGCAGAGCCCAGACATCCCCAGGCTCACTGGGAACTTTGTACTCAGGGCTGTGCTTAGGGTCGGTGAGCAGCTGTTAGTGAGGGGAGTGTAGTGGCCCACCAGGCAGGAACTAGGACTCCAGCCAGTTCTTTCCTGGTGGGCCACGTGTAACTGTATGGCCTTGGGCGAGGCATTTCACTTTTCTGTGCCTGAGTTTCTCAGTGAACTGGAGATGGGGGGATTCCTCACCCTGAGTTGTGAGGATTGAATGACAGAAAGCACTAGTGACAGTGATGTTGGAGGAAGGAGTGTTGCTAACTGCCTTGGTCACTTTGGCTAATTTCAGAAAGTCACTCTGACTTGGTATGTTTGTTGTTTTAAAAAAGCTAGGATTCATAAAATTAAATAGAAATCAGTGAAATAAAATATTTGATATTTAAAATACAGTTAGAAATATAAAGTGTCAAGCAAAACATGAATTCGGAAATCTGCGAAGTTTTCTAATTACTAGATAAGGTATTTAAAAGTAATTGCCATGTAAAAATGACACGAACTTGAAGAAAGATTATTTGATTTTTCTAAAAATACAAGAAAGCTTGGTGCATCCGTGTGGTCATTGTTGAATCACAAGTGTATTTTTGTGCAGAAGATGCCTGCAGCTCAAAGCCCTTTCTGACTCCATACTGTTCCGGGAAATGGAGAGATGAGAGCAGCTAAATCAGCTTTCCTCTGACTCACTCATGTTCAAAGCCCGTTTCTTTTTGGATAATGTTGAGAGTGTCTGGAACAGCTTTTGTTTTCTTGGTGGGGTGGCAACCTTACTGGATGCGCTGTAGGTTTTGCGTCTGAGGCCACATCTCCGGTTCCTGCTAGCCTTTCATCTTGCTCAGATGGGAACTTGTGTGCATCTCAGGCCCAAGGTCCTCCTGTCCAGATTGTTCATGGAGTGTGGGACTCGCATGAGATTCACCCTGCAGCGGCAACTTTGCTGGTGGCCTTTTCTCCACCCCTGTGGTGGGTGGTGCTGCTGTGGTCACCTCTGTTTTACAGGTAGAGAAACTGAGGCTCAGAGAGGCAGGTGTCACAGTGAGGGAGTGTAGCGTCAGGCTTCACACCTGGTAGCTCTGATCCTCACTCATGTCATCTTTTCTGCCACATGCTCTCTGGGCAGTCCCTGATCCTGGTCTGAGTGGGACACTGGGCAGAGACAGTCCTGGCCTGGGGGAGGCAGGTGCCCGTTAGGTGGGGGAGGCTGACCCAGGGGTAGGTTCCCAGGGGTAGGTGGCCTGACTGGCAGGCACAGGACTGAGAGGCCAAAGGGGACCCAACTGGCTTTGCTGTGGTGGGTGGGGGGGCTCCTAGGAGGAGCAGTTGTGCTCAGAACATGCCAGTCTCCTTCCAGATCGGGGCAGCAGCATGAAGAGAGGCCCGGGGCCAGGGAAACTGCTGCTCGTTCGGGGAAGCAAAGGCTGAGGGGAGAGCCTGAAGGGAGACCAGCAGAGCCAGCCTCTTGCAAGGATTGGGAGGCCAGGAGAGGGGAGCACTCAGGCTGTGAGTAGTAGTGGGGGCTGGGCTTAGTGGACTCTCCAGGCAGGCCTCAGTGACATCTAGGGAGGCGGAGAGTGCCAGGGGGACTGGATTCCCGAATTGCTGCTGCCACTCAGGGTGGCTGAGCTCTTCCCTCACCTGTGACCTGTCTCCCCTAGGCCTGTCTTCTCAGATCTGTCCCTACCCTCATCAGCTACAGGCTGCAGCCCAGCGGACATTTCTCTCTGCCGGGCACAGCACTTCACCCCTCAGCCTCCTGTCATCTGTAGAAAGGGCACAGCAGTACAGTAGCCCTTCCATCCTGGGGTGGCTGAGAGGATTAACTGAGAGGGTAGACATCAGAGCAGCTGGGTCTGGCCCCAGAGAGGTGCTCCCAGGAAGGTCTGGGTGCCTGTGGTTTTCCCTGCCTCAGCCTCTGCCATCTCAGGTTTCACCTTTTCATGCCTTCGTGTGCGCAGAGGCAGAGCCTCTCCTGCGTTCCCTACCCCACTCTACTCCTGGCTGCATGGGTCTCTTCTCTTCCCACCACGAGAGCCGCTCCACCCCTTCTCCAATTCCAGGTCTGGGAAGGAGAGAGCAGACAAGCTTGCTCGTGATGAAGTCCTTTTACCTGGTTTCTCTCTCCATTCACGGATACCACCTCTGTGTTGATTTGGGAACTAAGACCATGTTGCCTGTCCTTAGTCACATATGACTTAATTTATACCCGTTGTGGGCCACTGGTGTCAGGCAGGAAGCCTAAGCAGCTATCACTGAGGAGGAAGCACATGCCAACCACATGATCTTCACCGGACCTGTGAGCTTCCAGCCACCAGATCCGAAGTCACAGAGCACAGGGACTTATAAACCCAGTGTTAGAGAACTTCGCAAAGATTCTATCCAGTTTAGGTTTTTCTTTATTGGAAGTAAAGATGGCCCACACTTCAATTATGTAATTTAGAGAATGCTCATAAAGAGCAGCGCAAAACCCCATTATCTTGCCTATAAGTAACAAAATCACAAAAATGTTGGATTTTTAAAATGCAGAAGTTAAGCATTCCAAACACCAGCTTATGGAAGAAGGTTTTATGTTTTTGGATGTTGGACTTATTTTTCATACGTATTTAAACGTGAATAAGTCTGTTTGGTATTTAACAAATGTTTAATTAGGAGTGTCAAGTCTGGATTTTAACACATTACAGTATGGCCAACGAGTACATTAAGATGGTTTTCAATGTGACTCTGGTAATATATACATCAAAAACAAACTTTTTTTACTAAAAATATGAGGCAATAAAGAAAGCACAGCAGTTAAGAACATGGACTTGGGGCCAGGTGTGGTAGCTCATGCCTGTAATCCCAGCACGTTGGGAGGCTGAGGCAGGAGAGTCACTTGAGGCCAGGAGTTCAAGACTAGCCTGGGCAACATAGTAAGATCCCCATCTCTCTCTCTCTTTTTTTTTTTTTTTTTTTTTTTGAGACAGAGTCTTACTCTGTCGCCCAGGCTGGAGTGCATTGGTGCGATCTCACTGCAACCTCTGCCTCCCAGGATCAAGCAGTTCTGCCTAAGCATCCTGAGTAGCTAGGATTACAGGCATCCGCCACCACACCTGAGTAATTTCTTTGTATTTTTAGTAGAGACGGGGTTTCACCATGTTGGCTGGGCTGGTTTTGAACTCCTGACCTCAAGTGATCTGCCTGCCTTGGCCTCCCAAAGTGCTGGGATGACAGGTATGAGCCACTGCTCCCAGCTGAGACCCCCATCTCTACAAAAGGTAAAAAAAAAAAATTAGCCGGGTGTGGTGGTATGCCTGTAGTCCTAGCTACTCAGGAGGATGACGTGGGACGATCGCTTGAGCCCAGTAGTTTGAGGCTGCAATGAATTGTGATTGCACCACTGCACTCCATCCTGCGTGACAGCGAGACCGTCTCTCAAAAAAACACATGGACTTGGAGCCAGACGGTCTGAGTTTGAATCCCAGCTCTGCCACTTGAGCCTTAATTTCCTTACCTGTAAACTGAGGCAAATACTAGTGCCTATCTCCTGAAGAGGAGAAGAGAGCAGGGCCAGTGGGTGTGGCAGGCCGTTCCTCAGACCGGTTGATCAGTTAGTTACCTCCACTGAGTAAGACATCCTAGCACAATGTCGGTGAAGAAAGTTATTTGGAAACTGAATTCCTTGCAAGAGGCAGTTGATTTTTTTTGTCCCCTTTTCTAAGTCTTCAGATTCCTTTTAGTAGGTGGTCAGAGAATTGGCTGTGAGTAGTAGATTGATAACTAGCACCTTCTCCCAGAGTTCTGCAAAAGGCCAATTTGGAGGAGTTTGTGCTATACCCTTTGGATTTAGAGGGTGCTAGTGGTGGCGGGTGTGTATTAGTCTGCTAGGGCATCCACAACAAAATACCACAAACCGGGCAGCTTCAACAACAGAAATTTTTTGTCTCGCTGTTCTGGAGGCTGGAAGTCCAAAATCAAGTAGCCAACAAAGTGGTTTTCTTCTAAGGCCTCTCCGTGGCTGTAGATGGCCACCTTCTCCATGTTCTCACTTCATTGTCCCTCTGCGCATGTCTGTATCCTAATGTTCTCTTATGAGGACACCAGCCATTGGATGAGGGCCCACCCTTATGACCCCATTTTAATATACATTACCTCTTGAAAAGTCCTGTATTCAAATATTCACACATTCGGAGGTGCTGGGGGCTAGGGCTTCAACATACTGATTTTGAGGGTCACAGTTCAGCCTCTAGCAGAGGGGTTAGGGCAGAACGAATTGGAGGGACCAGTGACAGGGAAAACAAAGCAAGTCCCCTTTGCCCGCAGAATGAGTTTTCATGGATGCAAGGTAGGAAAGTGCCAGCGAAGTATGTCTTAGGTGGTCCCAACCTTCATCTGTCATCAGGGGTGGAGGAAGAGGGAGAGGCATTTGAGACAGAGGGAACAGTGAAGGCTCAGAAGTCAGAAATGTGTGGCAGCGCAGTCAGGAGAACCAAGGCCCGTCCCTGTGGCATAGGGCACATGTAGGGGATTTGGGAGCGAGCCTGGAGGGGTTGCTGAGGATAGGTCTGATTTTGGAGGCCAGGGGTGTCTGGGGCTTCCCTTTGCCCTGGGCCACTCCCTGACAGTCCACGTGTAGGTTGTTGAGTTCCCTAAAAAAAAGCTTGTCAAATGAATGAAGGAAGTAGTGAATGGTAACAATAGCTCATAGTTACTGAGCGCTCCCTATGTGCCGAGCACTGTGCTGAGCACCCTGATTCCATCCTCCCCACGACCCTGTGAGTTAGTGGCTTATGACTCCTGTTACAGATGAGGAAACTGAGCACAGAAGGGGTGGGATAACCCCCAAAGTCACATGGTGGGATCAAACCGAGGGCTCTGCCTCTCACCATGAGCAAATGAGCTGCTTGAAAGAGGTGTGGGTGTAAATGGTATCATAGTGAAGAAAAGACTGCAGGACAAGGATCTGATGTGTCCACCCTGTGTTGTGCCATCACTGGGGCCTTTGCCGGGGTCTCTTCTCAAGCCCCTGCCACTCCCAGGGAGGACTTTGCAGATAAGTCCGGCATTCAGCCTTGTCCTGGCACACAGTTGGCCCGGGAGGCCTCTAGGCCTAGGAGGGGCCTCGGAAGGTGAAGGAATGTCTCCTGGTTAATGTGGGGAGTGTGGTGGGGGCTGGGGGGTAATGGTGGCGGATTCATCGCTGGAAGGGGTGGGGTACTCAGAACCTCCCTTCTCAGGAAGCCCTGGTGGCAGGTTGATCCTGCCAGTGGACTGGGCCGGGGGAGGGGCAGGGCTGGGAACCAATGAAGTATTCCCTTGAGGAAGCAGATCAGTCATTGAGAGGACCAGGCTGTCTCAAGGGAGGGTGAGCCCTGACTCAGGTAGAAGGACAGGCAGAGAGAGAGGGAGGAGCCTCATAAGTCAGTCAGAAATCTCCTGTGCTGGCACAGATAACTCCAGCCCAACCCCCTGCCCACATGCTGAGGATTAAAGGAGTTATTTTTATTTTATTTTTATATGTTTTTAAACATATAAAACATATATATTTTGTAATAATATAAAACATATATTATTTTTGGAGACGGAGTCTTGCTCCGTTGCCTAGTCTTGAGTATGGTGGTGCGATCTCGGCTCATTGCAACCTCTGTCTCTCAGGTTCAAACCATTCTGCCTCAGCCTTAGCCTCCAGAGTAGCTGGGACTACAGGCTCAAACCACCAGACCTGGCTAATTTTTGTATTTTTAGTAGAGACAGGGTTTCACCATGTTGGCCAGGCTGGTCGCGAACCCCTGACCTCAGGTGATCTGCCTTCCTTGGCCTCCCAAAGTGCTGGGATTACAGGCATGAGCCACCTCGCCTGGCCTATTTTATTATTTTTTTAGAGACGAGGGTCTCATTGTGTTGCCCAGGCTGGTCTCAAAGTCCTGGACTCAAGCTATCCTCCTGCCTCGGCCTCCCAAAGTTCTTAGATTACAGGCGTGAACCACTGCACCAGCCAGGGTTAAAGGAGTTAATAGGGCCAAAGCACTCAGAACACCGCCTGGCCCAGGGTAAAGGCTATTTCAGTGTTCTGTATGTAAACTATCTACATATGTAGATAGTTTTTTACATATGTAAAAAATATATTTACATATGTAAACCTGCACGCATTGGCTTGCTCTCACAGAAAGGCTGTGTTGTGAGGTAGTAAGCTCCCTGTTTCTGTGGTGGTCCAGTAGAGGCAATCCAGCATCTGTTGGTGGCCTTGGTCTTCCAGGTCGGGGAGTGGAGACTTCTCCCCGGCGCCTACTCAGGGCTCACCACCACCTATTTCATAGATATTATCTTCTCTTTTATTTACTAGTTGTTTTAGAGACAGGGTCTCTCTGTATTGCCTGGACTGGAATCCTCCAGCTCTGGATATTCACACAGTCATAGTGCACTACAGCCTTGAACTCCTGACCTCAAGCGATCCTACTGCCTCGACCTCCCAAGTAGCTGGGACTACAGGTGCATGCCAGTGTTCCCAGCTCTTTTCTTTGACTTTATTTATTTATTTATTTTTTGTTTTTTGAGGCAGAGTTTTGCTCTGTTGCCGGGGCTGGAGTGTAGTATCGTGATCTCAGCTCCCTGCAACCTCTGCCTCCCAGGTTCAAGCAATTCTCCTGCCTCAGCCTCCCAAGTAGCTGGGATTTCAGGCGCCTGCCACCATGCTTGGCTAATTTTTGTATTTTTAGTAGAGACAAGGTTTCACCATGTTGGCCAGGCTGGTCTCGATCTCCTGAGCTCAGGTGATCCACCTGCCTCGGCCTCCCAAAGTTCTGGGATTACAGGTGTGAGCCACCGCGCCCGGCCAACTCTTTTCTGTGAAATGCTAGGTCCTAAGGTTATTATCTCCAAATTACAGATGAGAAATTGAGGCGACAAGACTTTGAGGAAATGACTCAAATGTCTCAGAGCCAGAAGTGAAGGATCTGGGTGAGCAACCAAGGGTGGTCTTCTCAGGAGATACTATTGCCTTCAAGATTTCAAGGTTGATTGTTTCGGGCCCTGAGATTCTAGGATTCTCTCCTGCCATTCCTTCTTAACCCTCCCGCCCTTGTTTTTTGTTCTTCCTTTTTTTTTTGAGATACAATCTCGCTCTGTCACCCAGGCTGGAGTGCAGGGACTTGCTCTCGGCTCACTGCAACCTCCACCTCCTGGTTCAAGCAGTTCTCCTGCCTCAGCCTCCCGAGTGGCTGGGACTACGGGCGTGCACCACTGCAGCCAGCTAATTTTTGTATTTTTAGTAGAAATGGGGTTTCACCATGTTGGCCAGGCTGGCGTCAAACTCCTGGCCTCAGGTGATCCGCTCGCCTCAGCCTCAAAAAGTGCAGGCCTGTGCCACCGCACCCGGCCATTTTTTGTTCTTCCTTAGAGAACCAGCTCAGCCCAGTGCTTCTCAGCCAGTAGGTCTCATTCTGGAGCAAGATTTCTGGGCTCCATGCTTCATAGCTGTGGAATTTATTAGTCTCTCCAAATCTCAGTTTCCGTGTCTATAAAATGGGTCGGGCTTTTCTGATGTTAACACTGAAAGTCTTGCATCCCAGGAACCCCCTCAGCCCTAGGCATACCCGTTGGTCACCCTAGAAATGGGGGAAATGAAAGTCCATCTGGAAGAGTTGTGGTCAGGTTGAGATGAACAGTGCGCACTGGTACTGAGCATGGTACCTTTCAGAGGCCTGCAGAGAATGGGAGAGAAAATTACTGCTCCTTACACAGAGTGACGGAGTCCATGGCCTGAGTGTGACGCCTCATGCCACCACTTCCAGCTGTGTGCCCTGAGTTCAGTTTATCTTCCTGGGTCTGTTATCCCAGATGTTAAGAGGATGATAATAGTGTGGGCTGAGAGAATATAGGAAGGATACAGTGAAATAACAGTTCAAGAGCTTCACCAGGAAGTGGTCACCTGGTGCCTACTGAGCAGGAGTGCCTGTGGTTAATCAGGTTAATCATTGTGTGGCTTGAAAGGTGTCAAAAGCTTCTGAACACTTAATGCTGTATTTTGGGCCTGGAGCCGCAAAACCAGCCAGTGGGGACTTTTTTTTTTTTGAGACGGAGTCTTGCTGTTCGCCCAGGCTGGAGTGCAGTGGCGCGATCTCAGCACACTGCAACCTCTGCCTGCCAGGTTCAAGCAATTCTCCTGCCTCAGCCTCCCAAGTAGCTGGGGCTACAGGCATGTGCCACCGTGACTGGCTAATTTTTTTTTTGTATGTGTATGTGTGTGTGTGTTTTTACTAGAGATGGGGTTTCACCATGCTGGCCAGGCTGGTCTCGAACTGGTGACCTCCTGATCTGCCCACCTCGACCTCCCAAAGTCCTGGGATTACAGGCCCTTTTTTTTTTTTTTTTTTAAGTCGTATTTCCATGCAGGACACAGAAGGACCAGTGGGGACTCTTATCTTGTCTCTAGCCTTGGTCCTTTTAAAAAAAAGTAACCCGGAATAATCAGGAGATTTTTTTGATGGAAGAGGGGTGTGAGGAGGACAGTGTCCATGAGGGGGCGCCAGAGCACCAGGCTCAGGCCCGCAGCCTCCCGCACCCGCCCGTCCTGGCCTGCAAGGCCAGCTCTCCAGGCGCTCCCAGGGACCTCCTGGCCTCCTACCCTGGGAATCTGGAAACTCCCTGGCTCAGACTCAGCAGCCCAGACTCTGCGTGGAGGATCCTCTGGCTCTGGGCATTCACCACTGGCTTTGTTTGGAAGAAAGCTCTGCTGCGTGCCAGACCCTGGGGGAGGCCTGAGTTATTGTTACCATGCTCCAGGGGAAGTGGATATCCTCATCCTGGGTTACACACCAGGAAACTGAGGCACAGAAATGGACAGAGCTGGGGTCCAAACCCAGGGGCACCCAACCCTCGAATCTTTGCCAGCAGTCTCTGAGAATCAGTCTGGATCTCAGAACGATTGTAATAATCTTGGAAGCCTAGAAGTCTAGACTCTTAGAAATATTCAGTTCAAGTATACGTGTGTATTATTTTTTTGCATGGGTAGCGCATGGGTGAAAAGACAAAAGTAAAACCAGTCCCTCTTCTCTTTGACCATCCCTAGCCACTCTGGAGGTGACCACAGTGATAGTTTCTTGGGTCTCGTCTCCTCCTGATATAGGACTCATCACATCTTAGAATTAGATGGGATTTCTGGGTGACTTGGTCTCTGGGATCCATCAGCTTCTAGCACCCAGCCCTCAGGTTCCCACTGACATCCCTGTCAAAGTCAAGCTCACTGGTGAGTTTGAGGATTTTGGCTCCTGGAGCCCCCCCGGCTTCAGGCCCAGCTACTCCTTTAGAAGGGTTTGGTGGTGTTTAAGGGGCTGTTCTCTACAGCGACCCAGACTTCAGTTCCCTCTGTGCCTCTCCTCCTCCAGGGGGCCCTCCTTCCAGAAACACCCCACCTGCTCCTGGTGGTATAATAGAGGACACTCAGCATGGCACCCTCTCGCTTTATGCCTGGTGATGAGCCTGATCTCTCGGGTCAGTGCCCACAGAAGGAACGTGGTGGCATTTGTTCTTTCATCCATTTGTGTCATGGAGATAATGACCATACCTACAATAAAGGGTGAGGTGAGCATTAAATGCATGAATGTACGTATAGCTCTTAGACTGGTGCCTGTTACATTCTCTATGGGTTTCTATTATTATTGATACTTTTAGTTCATTCAACTAAATTTACCAAGCATTCACAGGTGTCCGGGACACCGGGAATACAGAGAACAAAGCATGTTTCTTCCTGCTTGGGAGAGAAAGATCCAGAAAGAATGTCAGTGCCAGCATGGAGAGCCTTGTGAGAAACAACAAGTGCTCTGTGATATTTCAAGAGACGGGATCCCATGGAGGCCTGGTGTGTGGGTACCGGGGTGGCCTTGTGCTTTGAGATGAAGCCAGAGGGGCTAGCTGGGAGTGCAGGTGGCAGGCAGGCATCAGTTACATAAGCCCCTCAGCCTGGGAGCCCAAGTACTGTGTGGCGGTTCTGTTCACAGCCCCCACACAGAACATGCTCCTTGTCAGTAGAGCAGAGCAAGGAGGAGAAGCCCCAGAGAGCCGCTGCGTGGAGTCTGGAAGTATCTCCTCCAACTTCCTTGGGGAGGAAGACAAGGGCCCAGACTCTAACACCAGCCCCTGGAGTAAGGTGAATAATTCTCAGTCGCTATCTAGTCCCTGGCCCTGGCCATCTGCTCAGCCCCTTCCGCAAGTCCAGCCTGGTCCAGCCTCATCTGGCTCTGTGTCAGGGTGGGAGGCTAGAGGAGAGTGGAGGGGGCGGGGATTGGGGCCAGGCAGCACTGTGTGAGGTTAGAGATGGGAGGTCCTAGAGGGAGACCAGGGAATCAGGCACTCAGGAGAGCTGAGGATGAGGGTTGCTGGGGGCAGGTGTCTCTGGGAGCAGATGATGGACCCCAGGTGAACCCCCTAGGTTGTCTCTGTCCCATCATCCTTGATCCTCTTTGTTTTTTGAGACAGGGTCTCACAATGTTGCTCAGGCTGGAGTGCAGTAGTGTGATCATGGCCCACTGCACCCTCAACCCAGTGGGCTCAAGGAATCCTCTCACCTCAGCTCCCGGAGTAGCTGGGACTACAGGCATGCACCACCATGCCTGGCTTATTTCTTAAATTTCTTGTAGAGACAGGGTCTTGCTATATTGCCCAGGATGGCCTCAAACTCAAGGACTCAAAGAGATCTTCCTGCCTCCACCTCCCAAGTGTTGAGACTATAGGTGTGAGCCACTGGGCCTGGCCCCTTGATTCCCTTTGCGTGATAGAACTTCAGCCCTTGGAGCCTGAGAGGATCCAGGCAGTATCAAGTCACCATCCGCATTATAGATGAGACCATGTATAACATCACCATCTATAACACCACCACCCAGCCTTCAGATGAGATCACAGCCCTGACTGCAACCTCTCTGACCACAGCCCAGAGAGGGCTTGTGGCACGCTCACAAACAGCCTGTTAGGGGCTTCCCCTGGGTCAGAACCCAGACCCCTTGGCTCTTAGTCCAGTGCTCCTCTCCTAACCCAGGCTGACTTTGGGGACCTTGGGGGTCTCTCATTTCACTGGGAATGCCTAATGGTATTGGTTGTTATGTGTTGCCATTGTTGGTGTATGTAAGTTGCTCTTCTGTCCTCATATCCCCACTCTGTACTCTGCCCCTTCTTGGGGGTGAATCCTGCAGGAGAGGGGGAAGCAGCCAAGCAAGGCTTCATTTCCACTTTTCCATCTGCAGGACCCAGGGCTGAGCACATTTGGTGCCACAGACTGGGAATGTTCTCCCCTACCCCACCCTCACCATCCCTTTTCTTAGAGGCAGTGGGCCGGGGACTGGAGCCTGTGGTGAGGTCCTTCCCCTCAAGCCCTGTGGGGGGCAGCCGCTAAATGGCCCCAAGGTCCCTTGGGCTCAAGGGATCCCATGTGGCATCCCTTCCTGTGCTGCAGAGGCTGGGAAACTTAACCACATTTCCAGACTCTCTTGCAGCTAGTGCTTCTGATGGCGTGGAAATCCTGCCATTGAAGGCACATGCACAAGACTAGAATTTGGAACTGAGTTTCGTGGGGAGAGAGGCAGGGCACGGAGCATCCGAGCATCCATTTTGCTGTATGGTTGGCAGCAGAATGCAGGCATAATTCTGGAGCTGGCAGTTGTAATGGTGGCTTCCCAGTTCCACAGCTTCCCAGTGAAGGCAGGAGCCCTGGCATCTTAGCCCAATTCTGCAGGGTTTTGGGTGGCTTCCCTGGATGCTCAGGCACTTAGTAATAATATGCTTTAAAAAAAAATCTCCTTTTTTTTCCTACTAGCTGGAATGGATTCCATTGTCTGTCACTGAACCCTGATGATACATCTTCTACACAGTATGTGGGACAAGGCCCCATGGAAGTCCCAAGTCAGCAACCTGAACTCCCCACCCTCTCTGCCAAGAGAGCAAGAGTTTTTTTCTCTCAGTATCCATTTATCTGTCCCAGGGGAGCTCTCTGATTGGCTGTGCTTGGGCCAGTCATTACCTCCTGGACCAATCACAGTTGCCAGGGAGATGAGATGCCAAAGTCAATTGGTGAGGTCCAGATCATCTCCTACTTTTGTGACCAGGCAGGACAGGGCCCGTCCCCAGAAGTGGGATGAGAAAGCTTGGGCATTCACTACCACAGCCTGTCTGACACCACCTATACCCCACAGGGAGGAACTACTAGTGCCATATGGGACAGTGCTGTAATGAAACCCTGAGGGCAGGAGAATATGACAAGAGTCCCACAGTTCCTGCTCACGGGTGATCATGCCTGTTCACCACTAATAGCCTGGGAAGGATGCACAACTGTCCCCATCTCTACCCTGACAATGCTTTGGGTGGGAGGGGGAAACCGAGGCCCAGAAGGAATGAGGAGGCAGGGCCCAGTGGCTCACGCCTGTAATCCCAGCACTTTGGGAGGCCGAGGTGGGCGGATTGCTTGTGATCAGGAGTTCAAGACCAGCCTGGCTAACATGGCAAAACCCCGTCTCTACTAAAATACAAAAATTCACTGGACATGGTGGCAGGTGCCTGTAGTCCCAGTTAGTCAGGAGGCTGAGGCTGGATAATTGCTTTGCTTGAACTCAGGAGGTGGAGGTTGCAGTGATCTGGGATAGCACCATTACGGTCCAGCCTGGGCGACAGAGTAAGACTCCATCTCAAACAAAAAAAAAAACAAAAACAAAAAAACGAGGCGGAGGCTGGGAGGCAGGGAGGGAGATGAGAGTTTGAATCCAGGCCTCCCAATTTGCTGTGCATTGCTGGACCTGGAGGCAGACAGACCTGAGCTGTGTGTGACCCTGGTGAGGACCCCAGGGGTCCAGTGTACAGAGTGACGATGACCATGGTTGTCTTTCAGGGCCGCGGTGGGGCCTCGGTGGGACAGCATGTGCATGTGTGAAGACGCCTACCCTGGGGGCTGGCCCTGGTAGGAGGCTCCTCCTGGTGCTGGTGGGACTTGATTCCTCGGGGAGGGGAAGAAGAAGGCAGTGGCCATTGGGCCTTTCAGTGAGGAGGCTTCTGCAGAACAACTTGCCCGTTGCCATGGTGACCAGACTCTTGGGGAGTCAGGCTTATTTTTTATTTTTTATTTTTTTTTTTTGAGACGGAGTCTCGCTCTGCTGCCCAGGCTGGAGTGCAGTGGCCGGATCTCAGCTCACTGCAAGCTCCGCCTCCCGGGTTCACGCCATTCTCCTGTCTCAGCCTCCCGAGTAGTTGGGACTACAGGCGCCCGCCACCGCGCCCGGCTAGTTTTTTGTATTTTTAGTAGAGACGGGGTTTCACCGTGTTAGCCAGGATGGTCTCGATCTCCTGACCTCGTGATCCACCCGTCTCGGCCTCCCAAAGTGCTGGGATTACAGGCTTGAGCCACCGCGCCCGGCCTCAGGCTTATTTTTGAACTTGGTCTACCCAGCAGCAGCTTTGTTCCTGGGTCCTCCTGCTGCAGCCTTTGTCCTGTGGGCCTGTCCCCTGAAGCCTTGGAACAATGGGTCTGAGTGGGACACAGCCCTGGCCAGGAGGGGCAGGCAGAGGGAGGAGGAGACCCAGCGGGTGGCCCCTGCCAGCCTCCCTAACTTGGCCTTGGAGGCGGAAGTCTGGATTCTAGTCCTGCCTCTGCTGCAGGCCTGCTCGGTGACTTCTCGGGCTTGTCTGCTTGAGAGGGAAAAGGAGAGGGTATTTTTTGCTGTGCTTCCCACAGTTGAATGAAAATGGAAGGAAATGGCCGGGCACGGTGGCTCACACCTGTAATCCCAGCACTTTGGGAGGCCAAGGTGGACGGATCACCTGAGGTCGGGAGAGACCAGCCTGACCAACATGGAGAAACTTCATCTCTACTAAAAATACAAAAATTAGCTGGGCATGGTGGCGCATGCCTGTAATCCCACCTATTCGGGAGGCTGAGGCGGGAGAATCACTTGAACCTGGGAAGCGGAGGTTGTGGTGAACCGAGATTGCGCCACTGTACTCCAGCCTGGGCAACAAGAGCAAAACTCCGTCTCAAAAAAAAAAAAAATTGGAGGGAAAATGGCTATCCCCGATGGGTCCCAGACGGGACCCCTGCCCTCCCCGGCCTGGATCCAGCTCTTTTTTTTTTTTTTTGAGACGGAGTCTCGCTCTGTCGCCCAGGCTGGAGTGCAGTGGCATGATCTCGTCTCACTGCAAGCTCCACCTCCCGGGTTCACGCCATTCTCCTGCCTCAGCCTCCTGAGCAGCTGGGTCTACAGGCACCCACCACATGCCCGGCTAATTTTTTGTATTTTTAGTAGAGACGGGGTTTCACCATGTTAGCCAGGATGGTCTCGATCTCCTGACCTCATGATCCACCCGCCTCAGCCTCCCAAAGTGCTGGGATTAGAGGTGTGAGCCTTCACGCCCGGCGGATCCAGCTCTTAACAGCCTCCCCACCCACAGACCACATGGCCCCAAAGGCTTCAGTCTCCTGCTTCCCTGACCTTCTGCAGCTTCCAGGCCTTGCCACTACCTCCACACACTGTCTGTTATGTGTGATAGCATCCAGACTCGGAGTTCAGCCCCTTCCTCAGTTTCCACCAAAGCCCTCTCTTAACATGCAAGGCTTTATTGAAAGCTGGGCAGAAGGGGCACCTGGGGGCTTCACGTTTTCTATGAGGGGGCCCTGCTGTTTCTACTCGTTTGCCAACAGCCACTGCACCCTGCACATCTCATGGGCTGGGGCTCCTGGCCTTTTTCCATCTCCCTGGCTTCGTGCCCTCTCCCCCTCAATTCTCCCCTTTACTCTTGTGCAGAGCTGCTCAGCTCTCCCCAGCCCTGGCTCTCTGCGCCTGCATCACCTTCCCATGTCCAAACCCACTGGGGCAGGGCCACAGGCCATTCTGGGTCAGGACCCTGTCCTAGGAAGGCGGCCTGGCTGTAATCCCCACCCGAGTTTCCTCGCCTTTCCCAGCTTCCAGAGGCTGCCACATTCCTTAGCTCGGGGCCTCTAAGCCCATCTTCAAAGCCAGCAGCATATCCCATTCCACGCTCCTCTGAGTCTCCCTCCCACCCTCTGGACCTGTCACCATCTCTCCTTTCTCTGGCTCTGCCTCCTGCCTCCTTCTTTAATGACTGTGATTATATTGGGCTCATCCTGATAATCCCCAAATAATCTCCCCATCTTAATTGGATCTCATCTGCACCTCTGCCATGGAAGGCGCCATGTTCACAGGTTTCAGGGATTTGTCCATGAACATCTTTCGGGGCCACTACTCTGCCCCCAACAGGAGGCATCAGTGGGCTCTGTTTGTTTCCCATTGGGTTTGCCATGGAAACACTGGAGATTGGACAGTGGCAGGAGGGTGAGGTGAGGGTACGTGTCCTTGGCCTCCCTTCTCACGGGGTCCTAGCTCCTGCCCTGGCCTTTGGGCCCCCCTTTCACAGCTCTGGAAACTGCATCCTCCTCTGGGCAGCCATGCAGGTGGCTTTTGCTTTTCAGCCTGGGGACCGCACCCTCTCTCTCAGCACTCCTCAGCCCAGCCCTGCACCTTCCTCGCCATTCCTCATTAAACTGCCACTCGTTCGATTGCCATATGAGGGTGAGGCGAGCAAGGCGCCCAACGTGCAAAAAAAAATTTTTTTTTTTTATGGAGTCGAAAAAAAAATCTGTCACCCAGGCTGGAGTGCAGTGGCATGATCTCAGCTCACTGCAACTTCTGCCTCCCAGGTTCAAGCGAGTCTCATGCCTCACCCTGCCCAGTAGCTGGGGTTACAGATGTGCAGCACCACCAGGGCTGGCTAATTTTTTAAAATTTTTGGTAGAGACAGGGTTTTGCCATATTGGCTAGGCTGGTCTCAAACTCCTGGCCTCAAGTGATCCTCCTGCCTCAGCCTCCTAAAGTGCTGGGATTACAGACATGAGCCACCGTATCTGGCCCCAACGTGCAAAATTTGTGCTCAGGGCCACACCAGTGCTGTGCCTACCTCACCCTGGTCTGGCCTGTGAATCTTTTCCTGCCCAAACCTGCTCACACCCTTGGGCTGTGCCTTCTGCCTGGACTTCTCCCTCACCTTTCCACCTTTCCAAATGCAGCCCGCTCGGATCACCTTCTGGTAACAGCTCCTCTGCTTCCAGCCCTGAGCCGCCTGCACAGCGGAGGCCCACAGGGGATGCTCTTGTCTGTCCAGTCTGCCAGGTCCTTGCACTTGTTGGTGGCTCTGCCTCCCCCACTGCATGTGAATTCCTCCTTCAGGATGGCGCCCCTTGAGCCCAGTGCAGGCCTCGGAAGAAGCCGTGGGCCGTAGACTTGGAGGGTAAGGAGCCAGAACACATGGTTGTTTCCCCTGCTCTGCCGTTACTGGGTCTGTGATCTTGAGCAATTTACTTAGCCTCTCTATGCCTCAGTTTCCTCATCTGTAAAATGGGAGCAGGGATAGTTCCTGCCTCTTGTCATGGCTTTGCTGATTAAGTGAGATGATGCTACAAAGGAAGAGTCTGGTGCCTGGCAGACGGTAAAGCCTCAATCCATGTTAGCATTGGTGCTGTGGTCATCATGAGGGACTCAGGAATGGTTGACTGAATTTATTAGAACTGAGAGGCAGGAGAGAGAGAGAGAGAGAGAAGAGAAAACAGAAGAGAGAGAAGAAAGGGGAGGAGGGAGAGAGGGAGAGAGGCAATGGGGAGGAATTGCTGAGTGGGAGAGGTGGGGAGAGGGGGGCATGAGGCTGGGGAGTGAAGGCTGCCAGGTAACTCAAGGGGGAAGCAGAGAGAGAGAGAGAGAGAGCAGAGGGCATGGAGTGAGATCTGCTCCGTCACCAGGTGCTGTCTGCAGCCAGCTGCTCTCAAAACAGCTGCCCCTGCTGGAGCTGGGGCTGATGGAGGAGCAGGGCTGGGAACCCCATCTGGGCACATCCTGGATCCCTCCTGGGCTGTTATGGCCCAGAGCTTGGCGAGGAGCCCCCATGGCCTGTGACTTGTGGTTGAGTTGGGGATTTGGGGATCCTTCCTGTGGGGTCTGTGTGCGTGGGGGGCAGGGGTAGGGGAAGCTGCCCTGCTGGCCCGGGTCTGGGAGTATGCTGGAGACAGGCAGGTAATGGCCATCATAATAATGATGACATTTATGGCAGTGTAGAGCATCATCATCCAAAATGAGGCAGAGGCTGGGCACAGAGGCTCACGCCTGTAATCCCAGCGCTTTGGGAGGCAGAAGTGGGAGGATTGCTTGAGGCCAGGCATTTGAGACCAGCCTAGACAATGTAGCAAGACCCTGTCTATACAAAAAATTTAGAAAATGAGGCAGATGCAGCTAAGTTGCCCACCCATGTCCCCCTTTCCTTCTTCCTGTCTAAAGAGTGCCAGTTATGTCCATGCAGCCCAGTGAACACACTCACCTCCCAGACTCCTCTGTGGCCAGAGTGACCCTGTGACCTGCTTCTGGCCAATGAGATGGAGGTGGAAGCTCACCGGGTGGACATTCTATTTGGAAACCAAGAGCTGGGCTGTCTGTAAAGAGCATAGACTGGGGGGGTCACACCAGCCTGGGTTTGCTCCCCAGCTCTGCCATTTCCTAGCTGTGGGAACTTCCTGAGTCTCAGTTGTCTCACCTGTGAAATTGGAATAAGTGTGACCTCACAGGTGGATACACCTGAGGGCAGCTGCTCCTGACACGGACCCTGGCATGTTTCAGAGTCCTAATGGGCTTTCTGGGCCATTGAGGGAAAGTGTAACCTGTGTTAGATGCATTTGTCTATGGTCGCGTCCGTCCTGTTTTTTTTTTGAGATGGAGTCTCATTCTGTTGCCCAGACTGGAGTGCAGTGGCTCGATCTCGGCTTACTACAACCTCTACCTCCCGGGTTCAAGTGATTCTCCTGTCTCAGTCTCCCGAGTAGCCGGAATTATAGGCATGCACCACCACACCCGGCTAATTTTTTGTAATTTTAGTAGAGACAGGGTTTTGCTATGGTGGCCAGGATGGTCTTGAGCTCCTGACCTCAGGTGATCGGCCCTCCTTGGCTTCCCAAAGTGCTGGGATTACAGGCGTGAGCCACCACACTCGGCCCTACATTTGACTATGCTTTGAAGATGTTTTAGCATTTGGTTCAATTCAGTTGAGTAGATAACTTTTACTGATACCCGATACTCAGAAAATTGGAGTGACCTCCCAGATGGCACTTCTCAATCGGGTCATACTGCAACCTGTGTTCTTTGAGGTCAGCGATACTGCATCTGGTTTATCTCCACATCTTCCTGCTTAGCCCCGTGCTTGACACATAGTGGGCATTTGCTCCCATATTTACAGAGTGAGTGGACTGGTCTGTATCTGTTTAGCAAATGCTTCTCCGTGCCAGGCTCTGTACTGAGCGCTGGAACAAATCATCCCGATAAAAAACTCAGCACAATGATGGATGAGGCTCTGTGCGTTCTCCTCTGGTGGGTATATCCGAATTTAACAGGAAGCAACGTCTTGAGCAAAAGGAACAAAGCAGCCCTAATAAGGGTATGTCAGGATGCTGCTGGGATAGGTGTCCCTGCCATGATCCCATGAAAGTGGGTTATTAGAACAAGGCCCCGGCTGGAACATTCTAGCACTGGGATTCCCCACAGAGAAAGCCAAGTGTCCAGGTGTAAATGAAAGGGAGGCCCTCTCTCCTGACTCTAGTAGTGTGTCTCACACCAGCCATACGTAAGACTTTGTCTAGTACCCCCTTTGCTGTACCTCCAGCACCCAGAGCTGCTGGGCACCCTGGAAGTGAGTGAGCGAGTGGATGAGCAGATGACTCAGAGGCCAGCTCACAGTCTTGTGGGTGAGGCAGACAAGAAACGAACAAGCAGAATGCCCCCAGTGAGCACTACGGCATGTGGAGAGGAACGCCCAGGGCGCCTGCAGGAGGGAGTGGCTGGCTGTCCGCAGTGGGAGGAAGGAGTGAGGAATGGAAGCCTCCCTGAACTCTGCCTGCAGAATTTTCCAGATTGGCTTCTCCTCTAGTCCTGGCCTTACCACACCCCTCACCTTCATATTTCTCTCACCTCGGTTCCCTAAGCATCTTCACAGCCCAAATCCTTTCTGAGAGTCTTTTCTAAAGGTGGGGTTTGTTCTAGAGATTCTAGTTCCCTTCGCAGGGACAAGTCCCCTGGTCACCAACTCCCCGGGTGGGTCATGAGGCCCCTGCATGAGCCAAGCCCTCCGGGTGCCTCAGCACCACCCGTACCATAAGGCGTCAGCCTGCTCTGCCCCCTGACTCCGGGCCGGGGTCCGCGCTTCACTAGCAGGACAGAACCAGCTCAGGGACAGCAGCTAGAAGACCAGGGGTTCAGCCCCAAGGCTGGTCCTTCCTGGCTGCGGGTGTGCAGCATCAGCCTCAGGCTTCCCGGCTCTGGGTGGGAAAGCTGGGTCCCTCTCTGTGTGGCTGTGAGGATTCGACATGAAGTTGTGTGGGAAAGTGCTTTGTAAACTGCCAAGGGTGGAACAGATGGGAGTGTTACTCTCCGCACTCCTTCCCCGGCGGGTTTGGGGGGTTCCCAGCCCACATGAGTGTTTTGCTGCCTGCACAAGAGCCCCTTGTTGCTCCTGGGTTTGAGCGACACATGGCTTAGCGATGCCTGAGATTCTGTCTGTAAGGAGTCCTCTCATTCCTGGGAGAAGGGTGTGGGCGGCTTCTACATGGGCTCATGAACTCTTTTTGTTGTTGTTATTTTATTTATTTATTATTTATTTTTGAGACAGAGTCTCAAAAATAAATATTCTCAAAAATAAATATTCTGTTGCCCAGGCTGGAGTGTAGTGGCACGGTCTTGGCTCACTGCGGCCTCTGCCTCCAAGGTGCAAGGGATTCTCCTGTCTCAGCCTCCCGAGTAGCTGGAACTACGCGCACACATCACCATGCTCATGCTCTATTTTTAGTAGAGACGGGGTGTCACCATGTTGGCCAGGTTGGTGTCGGACTCCTGACCTCAAGTGATCGGCCTGTCTCAGCCTCCCAAAGTGCTGGGATTACAGGTGTGAGCCACCGCACCCGGCCAGCTCACTAACTCTTAAGGAGGAGATGATGCACAGCCTTCAGGCTGGGGCAGGCAAGGAGAGGGGCTGGGAGAGACCGGGCAGCAGCGTGCTCTTGCGAAGCCCCCTTACACCCTTAGCCCCCTCAGTCTTCACAGATCCTGCCTCCCCCAGTCCACCCAGGGAAACGGGACCCCTGGGGCCTGGCATTGTGCACAAAAACATCCAGGGGAATGACCCAGCAGGTTTGATAAAACTATAGGAAGCAACAATGCCCTTTGGTTTCTCCCCAGGTGGGGAACTGTCCCCTCCTCCACACATGCGGTGTCTCACGTCTGCTGATGTTTACTCTGAAAATGAGACTGGAAACAAGGGCTTGGGGGAGGAGTCAGCTTGAGGACCCCAGGGCCAGACTCTCTATGCCTCAGTTTCCTCTTCTAGAAAATAAGAATGATCAAAGCGCCTGCCTCATACAGTGGTCGTGAGGATCGAATGAGGAGAGCTGTGCGGAGAGCCTGGCCTATGGGAAGGTGAAGTTGGCCTTAGCTGTGTCTTCGTCTCTGCTCATTCTGGGGTCCCAGCCTCCTTTGTCTCCCTCTGGACCATGGCAGGAGCCTCCCCACTGGCCCCCTCTGCAGAGTTCTCCCCACCATCATCCCTTCCCTCTTCCAGCAGCCAGAGTCATCTTCCCAACCACATGCCAGACCCTCCACTTCTGCTGAAGGCCCACAAAACATCGTGTCTGTTCCTTCACTCACTCAGCACACATCTGAAGTTCCGCAGTGCCCTAGGCCGGGCATCAGACCCCGAGGATGCAACGGGGAGTGAGACAGACAAGGGTCCTGGCTCTCCAGGAGCGTGTGTCCAGCCTGGTGTGGGAGGAGACAGCAGTGAGGAGACAGAGGGAACCAGAGGGAGGTGTTAAGTGCTGGGCATCGGTCATCTGTTATAATGATGCCACAAACACACACCCCCCAGGTTTCGTGGCTTCAAACAACACTCATTATTCTCACTCTGAAGGCTGTCTTTCGGGTGGGGATCAACAGATGGAGCGACTAGACCGGCCTTAAGCTCCAGGACTGCTTCCTGGGCCTCTCATCCATGGACCACTGGGCCACCTGGGACTTGTTTATCCCGAGGTGGTGGCAGATGGGCAAGAAGTGAATGGGGACCTGCAATGCCCAGCACTGGGGCACTCTCACTTCTGCCCACATTCTGTTGGCCAAAGGAAGCCTCATGGTCAAGTCCAGCATCAGTGTGGTGGGAAAGGACACCCTGCCTCTGGTGGGAGATGGGGCAAAACCATAGGAGGAAAGGGGGATTTTCAGCGGGGCGGGTTGAAGAACTAGGAGCAGGAAAGCAACCCTTACGGGCTCTGCAGGAAACCGAGGGTACTGAGATGAGGACTCACTGAGGCGTCCGTTTCTCAGGGCTGGTCAGGGTTGCCTTCTCCAAGCCGCTGTCACTCAAGCCTAGAACTGAAGGAGGAGGAGAGTTGGCCGTGCAGTCAGGGAAGAACTTTTCCGGCAAGTGCAGAAATGAAGCAGAAATGAATTGCCGTGTCTTTGGAACTGACAGAGGCCCAGACTCCTTGCCCCTATTGCGTCTGCACTTAAGTCCATGCTGAGTGCGCAGTTATGGCCTCTCTGTTCCAGCCATGGCCTCTCTGTCCCAGCTGTGGCCTCTCTGCCCCAGTCATGGCCTCTTTTTCCCAGTTGTGGCCGCTCTGTTCCAGTTGTGGCCTCTCTGTTCCAGCTGTGGCCCCTCTGTTCCAGCTGTGGCCCCTCTGTCCCAGCTGTGGCCTCTCTGCCCAGCCGTGGCTTCTCTGTCCCAATCGTAGCCTCTCTGTCCCAACTGTGGCCTCTTTGTCCCAGCTGTGGCCTCTTTGTCCCAGCTGTGGCCCCTGTGTCCCAGCTGTGGTCTTTCTGCCCCTGCTGTGGCCTCTGTGCCCCTGCCCATGCTGACACGTGGCAGTTCTCCGGCGCCTTGCTCTGTCCTATTACTGGCTTTGGCTATGCTCTATGCTCTGCCTCGAAAGCCCTTCCTCTTTCTTGGGCCAAATCCTACTCATCCTAAGATTTATATTTTTATTCTTATTTTTTTTAGAGACACGGTCTTACTCTCGCCCAGGCTGGAGTTCGGTGACACGATCACTGTTCACTGCAGCCTCAACCTCTTGGGCTCAAGTGATCCTCCTGCCTCAGCCACTGGAGTAGCTGGGGCTACAGGTGTGCACCACCATGCCCAACTAATTAAAAATCTTTTTTTTGTAAAGATGGGGTCCTGCTGTGTTGCCCAAGCTGGTCTCGAACTTCTGGCCTCAAGCAATCCTCCTGCCTCAGCCTCCCACCGTACTGGGATGCTTGGGCCCTGGGCTGAGAAGGAGACAGGGAAGGGGCTGTAGGAGCTGTGTGATCCTAGGTGAGCTGTCTGACCTCTCAGATTTGTTCTTCTCATCAACAGAATGGGGATAATGGAATCCACCTCCTGGGACTGTCACGAGAATTAGACGAGGGATTCTGGAAAGAACATGGCCCACGGTTGAGTTCCGGAGAGGCTGCTTCCTCTCTGGGCGACCTTATTCCACCTCTCTGAACGTGAGTTTCCCAATCTGCAGAACAGGGGGAAGGAAAACTGTCTCCCGGGACTGCTGGGATTAAATGAGATCGTGCCTAGAAAGCCCTTGCAGGAAGAACCCCCCTCCAGGGTCACACACCTCTGTCTTTCCCTCCCCTCTTCCTTTCCCTCTCCCTTCCTGGGACAGACTCCAGGGGAGGAAGCGCTGTCTCTAAGTGGGTGAAGACTTGCCCAGACTCTCCCGCCTGACTCCGCCTGGTTTCCACGTTGCCACCCTCTCGCCACCGAATGGCCACCCTTGGGGTTGGCCCTTTCACCCCCACTGGAGAATCCAACCGGAGCCGCAGTCACTGACCAGGCCCTTCTGAAGACAGGAGGAGCATCGAATGAGAAGATGCAGCCAACAACCCGGTCCCCACGGCAATGCGTTGACACTGGTCCTCTCCACCCGAGGCCTCTTCTGGGGCTCCCCACATCTTCACAAGTGGTTCTACTTTTATGCCCCATTTGTCAATGAGGAAGGATTTAGGAATCCGGATAAAAACCCGGGTCAATCTGACTCCAAAACCAGCACTCTGTCCGCTCACGCTTTTCCATGTCAGAGGACTGTGTGTATTGAGGAGGGGTCTACCCACCCCTCCATCCCCTAAGCCCTCAGGAAATAAACAGAGTCCAACACATAACAAGTGCTGAAGTGGTTGTAGATGAGCAAGGGAATGAATGATGGACAAGCAAGCGAGTGAATGAATGCACTTGTGGAGGTCTCTGCTGTCCTCTCTTTCCCGGAAACTCCCTCTCAGTCTTTCCCCCTCCATGCTCCACCCACCATTGCCCCACCCCTCCTCCCCTCTCTGCAGCCACCTTGGGCCAACAACAGATGGGACCCCTCCATCACCTACAGCCCACTTGCAACCTCAGGATGCTTTGATGGAGTTGCCTTGGCAACTGTAAGTTTCCAATTGAAGCAAAAAGTTCCTACCCGGGTTTTCGATGAAGAATGACAGGGGAGAACCAGCGGAGAAGGTTGCCCAGGCAACGGGAACATTTAAGTCAAACTTTGCGGGTCTCAGTGCGGGGAGATTATCCTCAGCAAGGTGCAGAGATCGGCCCCCTTGCCAGGTGGCTCTGCCAACGCAAGCTGCACGTTCATGGAGACGGGGGAGGCCCCCGGCCTCACCCTAGCTGGCCAGTTGTTTCCGACAATTCTTGATCTGCCATCCCCAGAGTTCTCTGACTCATGACAATCCCCAGACAGGCCTCGAGCTTGGCAGTGTCTCCAGGTTGACCAGGTGACTCGAGAGGGCGCTTTGTGTCCTCATTTATCTCTGTGCTGGACCCAGGGGTTGGCTTCGCTCTCAGTTACTGCCTCATTTTGTCCCTGTCCTTGTGAACACGTCTGTCCTTTGTCCCCCTGCAGAAGCAGACGAGGGCCCTCAGCATATGATGTCAGCGGCTCTGGCGCCCGGCTTTGTCAGCCGCGGTTCCTGAGTGGGTAAAAGGGATGAGCCTCTCTCTCTAGGGAGAAGGAAGGGAGGATGAGAGGCGGGGAAGCCCTGAGGCCCGCGGGTGGTAAGGAGAGCAGCTGGGATCTGACCTGTCCATAGACAAGGCCGCTTCCAGGGAATCCAGGCCCTTTGGGTTCCACAGGGGACTGAGACTCCCTGGGGCAAGATCCCCTTTCAGGTGCCCGATCCTGCAGGGTGATGGGGTGGGAGGGGCTTAGATGCACCTGGGCCCCCACCTGCCCTGTGCTGTCTCAGCCCCTGGCTTCTGCCCTTTTCTTTTCCCTGTCCTGCTCCCCTCATCCGTGTGTAAAAACCAGGCACCCAGAAAACGAGCAGGGCTGAGCCTCAGAGTAGGGTTACACATGGTGCCTGCCTTTACCTACAGGGGGCTTGGGCTTCGCTTGACCTAGGCCTCCAAGACTCTGCCCTCCTCCCTGGCCCTCCAAGAGCCTTCAGCTTCATCCAGCCCCCAGGCCTTTGCACCTGTGGCACCCCCCGCCTGGATCACTCCACCCCTTCCCACCCCCACGCCGGCCTTGACCACACCTCTTTTCCCCACTCTCTTTATTGCAGATGTCACACCCTGGAACTGTGTGGTATTTCTGTTGTCCGACCACAGTACGACGTAGGCTCCACGCCACAGGGACTCTGGCTTCCTGGTCGGCCACTTTGTGCCTGGAGCATGGAGCCGGGCAGGTGCCTGGTGGATGTGTGTTGAATAAACAGGTGGGTGGCCGCCTCACGTTCTTCCATGGTAAAGTGACACTAAGGATCATAGTCACCTCTGGGCTACATAAAACACCACGTGGAAACGCCTGGCAGCGGGCAGGGCAGGGCAGGGCGCTTCGCTTTCTGTACTAGCTGTAAAGTAAGAAAGAAGCGCTGGGCGCTGGAAGCCTGGCTTTTCGTCGACTCTGCGACTCTGGTTGGCTCTGTGTGTGTGTTTGTGTTCAATAATCAACTTGACTCCTCCGCTGGGGTCGTGGTGCCAGTGCATCCAGTTCTTGTGCAAATAGAACATTTTTAAGCTTGTTCTGCCACTTGCGAAATTTGTCCTCGTTCAGCAAATATTTACGTGCTGTAGAGTTCAGCCCTGAGGGAGAGGGACAGGACCCTGTGTGTCCCGTCCGCCTTGCCTGTGGGTCTCACCAGCAGCTTCCTTCATGTCACTCTGGAGCACCTCACCCACTCTGAGAGGAAGGCGCTGCTATCCCCGCTTTGCAGATGAGGAAACTGAGGCTGGGAGGCGTGGAGAGGGCTGCTCAGGGTGAAGCTGAGGGTTGAGATGCTATCGGTGCAGCTCAGGGGCAGGGGGAGGGGGACGGCCTCTTGCTGTCTGGGGAAGGGGCTCTCACTGGCCGCTTCCTGCCTCCTGGCTTCTGCCTCTCTGTTCCCCGAAGACCTCAGCCTGCCTGTCCATCCTGACCTGACATGGGCCTCCCTGCAGACACGCAGCCTCCCTGGGTCCAGGCACAGACACTGGGCCTCACAGAGCCTGGACCTGAGTGCTGTCACCTGTTTAATGTCACAAGTCTGTGTTTCCAGACAGGACAGCAGAGAGACAGAGGGACAGAGATAGACAGAGACAACAGGGGGCTGAGCAAGCACGTCAGAGACAGAGAGGGACAGAGATGGAGACAAAAGACAGAGAAGGAGACACTGACAGAGTGAATCAGAGAGAAACACAGAGACAGAGATAGAGACAGAGAGAGACACAGAGACAGAGAGATAGAAATAGAGACAGAGATAGAGAAAGACAGAGACAGAGGGATAGATAGAGAGAGACAGAGATGGGGTAGAGCACCAGAGACAGACAGAGACAGAGAGGGACAGAGATAGAGAAAAAAGGCAGAGGAGAGAATGACAGAGTGAATCAGAGAGAGACAGAGACAGAGATAGAGACAGAGAGAGAAAGAAAGAGACAGAGGGAGAGTTATAGAGAAACAGAGACAGGGCAGAACATTAGAGACAGAAAGAGACAGGGAGAGAGAGAGAGACAAAAGGCAGACAGAAGGAGAGAATGACAGAGTGAATCAGAGACAGACAGAGACAGAGACAGACAGAGACAGAGAAGGACAAATCAGAGACAGACAGAGAGAGGGACAAATACAGAGATAGAGACAAGAGAGAGAGAAATAGAGAGAAATATATATACACATATATGGAGAGAGAGCGAGCGAGCACGAGGGAGAGGGAGTGGGTCCTGGGAAAGAGGCAGAATCAGAGATGGATGCAGAGACAGACATACTTAGGAAGGGGTGTCTGGAGACTCTGGGGGACAAGTCTCCACCTGGCTGCCACCATTCCCCTCTCCTCTTCCCTCCTCAGCTCTCCCTCCTGTCAGGACAAGCAAAAGCATCAGAGACAGAGACAGAGATAGAGACAAAAGACAGACAGCGATGGAGACACTGACAGAGTGAATGAGAGAGAGACGGCAGCACGCGTGAGGTTGGTGCTGGGAAAGGGGTTTCTCCCCTTCCTTCTGCCTCCCTCCTCCTCTCCCCAACGCCTCTCCCTTCACCACCTTCCTGGCTCCCTCTGCTCCCCTTCCAAGCCTGCACGTTCTCCAAGGCTTCACCTTATCTCCAGGACAGGGTCCTCCTGGAGCTCCTGATGGGTAAATATTTACACCACAAGGGTGTCCTGGGGAATTTCGTCGCCCTCTATTAAACACACACATGTCATTGAAGAAAAGAGCGTCCGCCGAGCACCTCCCTTCTCCCCTCCCCTCTCTTTTCCTTGGGATGGAGCAGGTGGGGACAGCAGGACCTTTCCAGGAGCTCTGATGGCATGGACAAGCCTGGGCATCAAGGTCTTCATCAGCAAGAGGTTCTTATGACAGAGACACGGCACCCCACGATCTGCAGAAGGTGGACACAGTCAGGAGGGCGCCCCCACCGCCTGGCTTTGAGAACAGCCAGCGGAGTCCTGTGAGGGAATCTTGGCTTAGCTTCTTCGCCACTGTGTGATTTTGGACACCTTCCTTGACCTCTCTGAGCCTCTGACCTTCGGCAGGACAATGCTGGCTTGCAGAGTTGTTGTAAGGTTTGGAGATCATGGATACAAAATGTCTCCAACTAGCCTAGCACGTGGTGAACATCTGGCTTCTCGGCCTCTGCATTGAGGACATTTGGGCCGTTGTAGAGTGTTCCCTGTGCATGCAAAATGAAGAGAAGCACTCCTGGCCTCTACCCACTAGCATCCCTCAGTTGTGACCACCAAACATGTCTCCAGACATTGACAAATGTCCCCAGAGACAAAATTGGCCCTGGTTGAGAACTACTAGAATAATCATAGTTTACAATAATAGATTTTTTATAATAATCTATTATTGTCAATAGTAAGAATGATTTTTTTTGAGATGGTCTTGCTCTGCCATCCAGGCTGGAGTGCAGTGGCGCAATCATGGCTCACTGCAGCCTTGACCTCCTGGGTTCAAGTGATCCTCCCACCTCAGCCTCCTGAGTAATTGGGACTACAGGTGTGCACCACCATGCCTGGCTAATTTTTTTTGTGTATATATTTTTTTTTTTGGTAGAGACAGTGTTTTACCGTGTTGCCCAGGCTAGTTTCAAACTCCTGGGCTCAAGTGATCCACCACCTTGGCCTCCCAAAGTTCTGGGACTACAGACATGAGCTACCTGCATACCCAGAAGAATAATTTTTTTAAGTCCTTAATGAAGACAGTCTGAGCCCTGGGATGCTGGCAACTTATTTATGAAGACAAGGCCCTTCCCATATGTGATTAGAAACACAAGGAATGACACTAGGTGTGAATTGAGACTTTTAATCTGCAGAAGACAGAACGTGAGAAGTCATTAATATCTGTCTTCAGAGTGATTGCGCCACCTCAGCAGCAATGAGAACCATGGGGCTTACATTGTCCTTAGCATTCCTCAGCCTTCCCGACAGGGCTGAGAGGTCACGTTGCCATTTGGCTTTTACAGATGAGGAAATTAAGGCTAACAGTTTAAGTGGCTCATCGAAAGGGCTCAGGCCCCAGGTTATTTTGGCAGCTGGTATGGTTTCCTCTGTGTGGGTGTATTAGCTCCTTATCACTGCTTTAACAGTTACACCTAATGGCTTAGACAAAACGAATTTATTATTTTACAATTCTGTAGATGAGAAATCTCACACAGATACAGTTGGGCTAGAATCAAGGTGTCTGCAGGGGTGTGGTGCCTCCGGAGCTCTTGAGGAGAATCCATTTTCTTTATTTTATTTTTATGTTTCTTTCTTTTTTCTTCTTTTGTATTTTGAGACAGAGCCTCACTCTGTCATCCAGGCTGGAACACAGTGGCGCTATCTTGGCACACTGCAACCTCTGCCTCCTGGGTTCAAGCCATTCTCCTGCCTCAGCCTCCTGAGTAACTGGTTTTACAGGCCCGCACCACCAGGCCTGGCTAATTTTTGTATTTTTTGTAGAGACGGGGTTTTATCATGTTCGTCAGGCTGGTCTCGAACTCCTGACCTCAAGTAATGTGTCTGCCTCAGCCTCCCAAAGTGCTGGGATTACAGGCATGAGCCACCGCTCCCGGCTATTTTATTTTTTTTTTGAGACAAGGTCCTACTACATCGCCCAGGCTGGAGTGCAGTGGCATCAACACGGCTCACTGCAGGCTGGACCTCCCAGACTCAAGTGATCCTCTCATCTCAGCCTCTGAAGTAGCTGGACCCACAGGCATGTGCCACCACGCCAGGCTAATTTTTGTACTTTTTGTAGAGATGGGGTCTCACTATGTTGCCCAGGCTGGTCTCAAACTTCTGAGCTCAAACGATCCTCCTGCCTTGGCCTACCAAAGTGCTGGGATTCTAGGCGTGAGCCACCGTGCCCAGCTGAGAATCCATTTTCTTGTCTTTCCAGCTGCCTGCACTCTTTGAGTTGTAAAGAGCGCCTCTTTAAGGCGCTCTAAAAATCCGCCTGCCATCTTCAGAGCCAGCGATGGCCTGTCAAATCCTTCTCACATCACATCACACTGACCTCTCTGCCTCCCTCTTCCACTTTTAAAAGCCCTTGTGGTTCCACTGGGCCCAGGGGAATCCAGGATACCCTCCCTGTTTTAAAGCCAGCTGAGGCCGGGTGCAGTGGCTCAAGCCTGTAATCTAAGCACTTTGAGAGGCTGAGGTGGGTGGATCACGAGGTCAGAGATCAAGACCAGCCTGGCCAACATGGTGAAACCCCGTCTCTACTAGAAATACAAAAAAATTAGCTGGGAGTGGTGGCAGGCACCTGTAGTCCCAGCTACTGGGGAGGCTGAGGCAGGAGAGTAGCGTGAACCCAGGAGGCGGAGCTTGCAGTGAGCCGAGATCGCACCACTGCACTCCAGCCTGGGCCACAGAGCTAGAGTCTGTCTGAAATAAAATAAAATGGAATAAAAATAAAGCCAGCTGATTAGCAACCTGAATTCCCTCTGCAACCTAAATTTCTCTTTGCTGTGTAACCTAATATATCCAAAGGCTCCAGGGACTAGGACATGGACTTCTTGGGGAGCCATTGTTCTCCCCACTACATATGTGATTCAGAGGAGATGAAACGATTGTGGGCCTGCACAACTGGGGAGGCTTCTTAGAGGAGGAGCTGACAGATCAGCCCACTTGGAGAGGAGAGTCTGTGAGGGGCGCAAGGACAGATGGGACTATATAGGTGAGATGGAACCAGATGCTCAAGAAGCCTTTTGTGCCTGGCTAGGAATTTCAGGTTTTATTCTTAGAAGTAATAGGGAGTCATAGCAGGTTCTTGAGCAAAGTTAGGACAGAAACGCAAAGCAAGCTTTTTGTGGAAAAAGCACCTTCACAGATGGGTCCAGGCTGGAGCTAAGTGGAGGGAGCCTGGAGGTAGGAGAGCCATTTAGGTGAGGGGACTGGGATTAGGGAGTGGTGGGGACAGAGGGAGGGGACAAATGGAGGACCTGGAGGCCTCCTGCTGTCATGGGACAAAGCCAGGACATTGTGGTGACTCAGGCTGGAATCGCCATTCTGCTGCTTCCAGGCTGTGGACATGGGGCTTGCTGAGCTTCAGTTTCTGAGCCTCAGTGTCTTTTTGGAAATGGAGGTAGCGAGGAAGAGAACCCCTTCTGGGCACAAGCAGCCACTCTGTTCTTTTTCCTGCCGCATAACAGCACCCCCTGCTCACGTGGGCACTTGGCATGTTCAGGCAGGTTGACGTCTCCACTCTGCTCCTTCCACCCAGCATACCACTGAGTGTGGGTGGGGTGCAGAGATGGGGGTGCAGGTGCCGGCGGGGGCAGGCCACAGAAGATGCTCAGATTATTTTGCAGCATTCCAGGAGCCTGACGGGTGCCTGTCACTGTCGCTGTCTCCAGCCCCCAGGAAGGGAAAGGATCTTCCCCATGCATGGGTCTACTTCACTTTAAGCAAGGATGACTGCCCCGGCTTTCAGGAGTTTAAAAATCCGCGTGAATGAGCCTGGCACAGGGGCCCATTTGCATGCACACTGCAGTTTTCCAAGGACTTCCTTGTTGATTATGTCAGCAGGCCCTCACTGGGTTCCCATTGACTGTCGGCCTCCCAGGGTGCAGAAAATCGGATTCAGTTATACTCAGACTTTTTAGTGAGAGGTCCCCTTGGAGTCTCTCCCAGCCTCATGCAGCCAGAGACGAGTATCCTTCCTCACTCAGTAGAGCCCCCAGAAGAGGAGAGGGAGTCCCAGTGGGGTCACACCACCAGGAAGGGACAGGGCAAAGCCCCATGCCCAGGTCTGCACCACACCTGAGGCTGAGCGCCTCTCCACACTCCACATCACACCATCTGGGACCTCAGGCCGGGTAGGAGACAGGAGTCCCTGAGGGTCAAACATCTGGAGAGAAAGAAGAGATGGGAAGACCAAGAGGCTCCCCAGACAGAGCTCAGGCACCTGAGCACTGGCCACCCTGGGCAGGGAGTGGGTTCCTTCCCCAGGCCACTCATGCTTTTCTAGACTCAGCCTCAGCCTGCAGGCCCTGGGAGAATTTCCTTTCTGAGTCCCACAGCCCATGGGATGCGCCCCCCGGTGGGTGGGGAATACCAGTGCCGGTGCGCTGCTTTGGGTGTCTTCAATGTTCCAGGGGTTTGCACGTTGCTTCTCCAATCAAACCCCCACCCTCTGAGGAGGGATTATTGCGACCCCCAGTTCACAGATGGGGAAACTGAGGTTCAGAGGAAGGTTAAGTGAGGTATTCCATACAAAACTGTGCACAGAGCCACACGCCTCAAACTCCTCTCTCATTTCATCCTCACTGCACCGCCTGCGAGGGAGGAATAATTGATTCCTCATTTTGTGGATGAGCAAAGAGGCTCTGAGAGGTTAAGGAAGGTGCCCAGGCTCCTGCAGCTGGTGGGCCGCAGACCTGGGCAGAGTGCTGTCTGACTGCGGGTCTGAGTTCTGTCCTGCGTTTAGCTTCTTTTTTATCTCTGTGTTCCTGCAGCGGGCTCTGCCTGAGATCTCTGGCCACTGGGCTTTCTGCTCCTGCTCACTCTAAGGGAACTCCAGTGGGCTCTGCCCATCCTGTGTTGCCGGATCGTTCAGCTGCTATTTTCTTCCCGAGATCATGCCACTGCACTCCAGCCCGGGCGACAGAGAGACTCAGTCTCAAAAAATAATAATGAAATAAATATAAAATGAAATAAAATAAAATGAGGTGAGTTGCGCATTTTGGGAGGCTGAGGTGGGTGGATGACCTGAGGTCAAGAGTTCAAGATCAGCCTGGCCAACATGGTGAAACTCCATTTCTACTCTAAATACAAAAATTAGCTGAGTGTGGTGGCGCACACGTGTAATCCTAGCTACTCGGGAGGCCGAGGCACAAGAATCACTTGAACTCGGGAGGCAGAGGTTACAGTGAGCCGAGATTGCACCACTGTACTGCAGCCTGGGTGACAGGGTTGGGCATAGTGGCACGTGCCTGTAGTCCCAGCTACTCGAGAGGCGGAGGCAGGAGAATCCCTTGCACCCTGGAGGCAGAGGCTGCAGTGAGCCGAGATTATGCCACTGCACTGCAGTCTAGGCAACAGAGTATGACTCTGTCTCAGGAAAAAAAAAAAAAAAAAAAAAAAGTCAATGAGCCTGCTGGAGATGGTGGCTCATGCTTGTAATCCCAGCATTGTGGGAGGCTGAGGTGGGAAGGTCACCTGAGGTCAGGAGTTCGAGACTAGCCTGGCCAACATGGTGAAACCCCGTCTCTACTAAAAATACAAAAATTAGCCAGGTGTGGTGGCATGCACCTGTAGTCCCAGCTACTTGGGAGGCTGAGGCAGGAGAATCGCTTGAACTCGGGAGGCGGAGGGTGCAGTAAGCTGAGAATGCACCACTGCACTCTAGCCTGGGCAACAGAGTGAGACTCTGTCTTGAAAAGCAACAACAACAACAAAAATGGAGTGAGACTCTATCTCAAAAAAAAAAACAAAAAAAAAAAACAAAAAAAAATGAGGTTGGTTGCAACTGCGAGTCCTGAGGCTGCAGAAGGTTAGGAAGGAAGGAAGGAAGGGAGGATGGGAAGAAGGAGGAAGGAAAGACAAGAAGACTGATAAACGTCCTTACATGGTGTCTAGCCTTACAGCTGCTTGGGGAAGGAAGGGCATTAGCCTGGACTTTGTATTTTGAACAGCTGAAAAGGAGAAGTTGGCACACAGGGTGGGTGCTCTGAAGACGCTGTTGTCTGAAAGCCCAGGTGGATGCGGTGGCTTAGACAACAGAATTTCTTGTCTCACAATTCTGGAGTGTAGGAGTCTGAGATCAAGGTGTTGGCAAAGTCGGTTTCTTCTGAGGCTTCTGCCTTTGTCTGATAGATGTTAGTCTTGTCCCTGTGTCCTCACCTGGTTGTCCCTCTGTGTGTGTCTGTGTCCTAATCTCTTCTTAGGAGGACACCAGGCTTATGGGATTAGGGCCCACCTTAAGGACTTCATTTTACTCCACCTTCTACTTCTGTATTCCCATTCTTAAAGGCCATAAAGTCCTTATTTTCAGTATTGGGCTTAGGGTTCAACAAATGAAATTTTGCAGGACACAAATTCTCCACACAGCTGAGCCAGTGTCACTCCATTCTCCTTAGGGACCATGAACCTGGGGTTCTTTTTTTCTTTTGAGAGTTCCGGGTTCTGCAGCTGGAGTGCAGTGGCCGGATCTCAGTTTCACGCAAGCCCCTGGTTTTACGCGATCGCCCTGATCTTGATGACGATCTGATGATCCGGATCTGATCCATCTGTTCCTCGAGGAGATTTTATCTTTTGTCGATCGGAATCGATGGATCTGAACGATTATCTTCGCGGGCGCGGCGCGCGCGCGCGCGCGTCTCCCTCCCTCCCTCCCTCCTTTGACAGGTCCCACTCTGTCACCCAGGGTGCCATCACATCTCCCCATCATGGCCTCGGCCTCCCCGGCCCAGGTGATCCTCCCTGACCCTCAGCTCCTCCCATGTAGCTGGGACCACAGGCATGCACCACCTCACACCCAGCTTGACTTCTTATGTGGTTTTGTTGCTCTGTGCCCTTGTCTCAAACTCCCAGGTTCAGATCCACCCCACCACTCCTGCTGGGATTACAGGCAAGAGCCAACCGTGCCTGACCTGAAAATGCTTCTATCAAGGACTTCCTGCCAATCTTGGGAGTGGGTTGAGCTGAATTTCATCCCATTGCTTATTACTATTATTATTATTTTTTGAGACGGAGTCTCGCTGTCTCACCCAGGCTGGAGTGCAGTGGTGAGATCTCGGCTCACTGTAGCTTCTACCTCCTGGATTCAAGTGATTCTCCTGCCTCAGCCTCCCAAGTAGCTGGGACTACAGGCATGTGCCACCACGCTGGGCTAATTTTTGTATTTTTTAGTAGAGATGGGGTTTTGCCATGTTGGCCAGGCTTGTCTCGAACTCCTGACCTCAAGTGATCCTCCCGCCTTGGCCTCCCAAAGCGCTGGGATTAGAAGCATGAGCCACTGTACCCGGCCCCATTTGCTTCTGATTATAAACATTTAAATTTACTCTTTGGATAGATCATACATGCCGATGGAACAAAATTCACAAGGCCCAAGGGTATCCAGAGAAACATCGTCCTCCTTCCCACACTGCCCACTTCGGGCCCTGGCCACTGGCTGCTCTCCCCAGAGACCGTCCATGGGACTAGTTCCTTGGGTCTCTTGTAGAGTTCCTGTCTTACCCACATGTACGTACTTTGAGATCAGAGTCTCCCAACTCTGGCTGCACATGAGAATCTCCCGGGGAGTTTTAAAAAGTCCTGATATCCAGGCCCCACTCCACATCAATGGAACCAGAGTCTGTGGGGGCAGGCCCAGGCACTGGGCCACGCCAAAGCCTCCTGCCAATTTGGCTGTGCCCGAGGTCAGTGAGGAAGAAGGGAGGACAGAGGATGGGCAGTCCTACCCGGGTACCAGACCCTCTCCCACACTCTTGTTTGCTTCTCGTAACATCCCTGCCAGACGGCATGATCGTCACCCCCCATTTCACAGACAAGGAGGATGAGACTCAGGGGCCACACAGCTGCCAGGGTCCCCCAGCCAGGAGTGGGGCACGGAATCTGAGCCCAGGCCAGCTGCTGCTGACGTCTTCCTTCCTCGGGGCCATGCTGGTGGGAGGATAATAATAAAACCGACCCACAAAGATGTTGTGAGACTGAGATGTGCTAATGGGCTTTGAAAGTCAGCCAAGCGGAGCTCTTACCCACACACAGGCTCATTAAAGTCCTGAGAGGGATGCAGGGAGCAGGTGATTGCCCTATTTGCCTCTCCTTTGGTCAAGTCCCCCCGTCTGCCTTCAGCTTCTGTTTTGCCTCCCTCTCCTGCCCTCCTTCACTCCTCCTCCACCCACCACTTTCTCTGCCTTCCCAGCCCTTTGTTCTGGGCTGTCCTGCCCCCACGACCAACCCCTACTCCCAGTTTCTCCTTCCTTCTGTCTTTATCCTCTGTCAGATCTGGTTCTTTAGTTTGCCACTCTGACCCTGCCTGAGGGGCTCAGGGACTGGCCCATGGATGGTAAGGACCAAGGCCTCCCACAGAGGATCTGTAGAGGTGATGCCACAAGTTCCCAGTTCTGAGCAGCAGGTGGAGAGAAGGCAAGTGGTCCCCCTGAGGCCCCAGTCCCAGCCTTTCCAGGCATCATTTACCCCATCCATCCACCCACCATCCATCCATCCATCCATCTGTCTACCCACCCATCCACCTACCATCCATCTATCCACCCACCCACCCATCCATCTACCCACCCATCCACCCACTCATCCATCCATTCATCCATCCATCCACCCACTCATCCACTCACCATCCATCCATCCACCCACGCATCGCATCACCATCCATTCTACCTACTCTATCTACCTACCATTCCACTTCCACCTATCCATCCATCCATCTTACCTACCTAACGCACGTATCCATTCTACTTCCAATTTATCACCTACTTCATTCGCCTATATCCATCTATCTTATTCATCTTATCCGTCTATAATGCACGCATTCAATTTTATCCATCCTATCCATTTGCTCTACCTTAACTATTCTATTCCATTCACCTAGTCTTTCATCCATCACCTACTCATCTTGCACGCATTCCATCTATCCATTTGTCGCATTTTAATTATTTATTCATCTAATGCATTATTCCACGTATCTATTGATTTTATCTTCCATTCTTAATGTATTCATTCGGTCTATTCATTCCATTCATTCATTCATTTCCACGCATCATCGCATTCACCCATTTTACTTATCTATGTATCTATCTATCTTAATTCCCATCCATGCATCCATCCATCCACCCATCCATCCATCCATCCACCTACCCACCCATCTACCCATCCATCCATCCTTCCATTTGCTCATTCAACTATCTATCCACCCACCCATCCACTAGAGTCATCCGCTTATCCATCCATCTACCTATTCATCCACTCATCCATTCATCCATCCATCTACCCATTAATCCATCTATTCATCCACCCATCCATCTATCTACCCAGTCATCCACCCACCATCCATCCATCCATCCACCCACCATCCATCCACATCCATCCACCCACCATCCATCCATCCATCCATCCATCTATCCATCCATTCATCCATCCATCCCTCCATTCACCTGCTCATCCACCCATCCATTCATCCACCCGTTTACCTACTTACCCATCCATCCATCCATTCATTCATCTATCCTCACTTGTGCTGTGTGCCAGGCCCTGGAGACACAGGCAGGAATAAGAGAAACACAGGCCCTCTTCTCATCCATCTGGAAGACAACAATTAAATGATTGCTTTACACAAAATGCTATAGGACAGTGTCCTGCTCTGTGAAGGTAGCCTTTTGTAATATTGCTCTAGGTCAAGAAGAAGACAGACTCTATTTTAGCACACCAAGTTACAAGTGGTAGAACAGCAAGTCTGGCTGTCTTTGGGGAAGTCCACCCTGGGACCAGATCTCGATGCTGGTCTCACCATCTCCCCTTCCCGACCTGCAGGGTCTGTAATCTTCCAGTGCTCTCCTCCCCCAACCCTTTCAACAGCAGAAGAAATAGAGGGACAGACAGAGGACCAAGAAGGGGCGCCAAGAAGAATGCTTGATGGTCATTGCAGAAGGCAAGGCCCAGGGTCTAGCTGTGAGGCCCTGTCCATTGGTTGGGATCAAGTTGACAAGCCAGGAGCAGCTGCCCGCTGTGTGTGGCGGGAAGCTATTGCTGAGGTCTGGAAGTTGAGTGATTATTATTTTGGATTCTGGCTGTAGGGAGACCATATTGTTTTGTATTTTGTTCCTACCCTCACACAGTAATGATGATGCCAGTCAGGACAACACTGGTTAACATTTCTGCGGGGGAGGGTTTGCCCTGTACCAGGTGCAGTTGTGTGCCCTGGATACCTATTACCAATTAGAGGCTTACAGCAACCTGGTGGCATTGCTGCCAGCATCCCTTAAACAGGTGTGGCCCCTGGAGGCACAGGGCAGTGAAGTAACTTTCTAAACTCACTCAGCTGTGGCAAAACCAAGCGAGGTCCTTGTAGCTGGGGTTACACTGGAGGGTCACACTCTTCCACGGACTGCCTCAACTACTCCGCTCTGCAACTCAACTATTAGCAGAATGGTGCCTCAGGTCACAGTGGACCACCAAGGACAGTCACAGGCTCTGAGCACGCTCTTTAGGGAGTGGCATGAGGTAGTGGCAGCCTTCCCTCTGCAGAGGGATAAGAGGATAGTGGCTGAGAGTGGTATCCTGGAGCCAGTCTCCTGGGTTTGAGTCCCTAACTCTGCCTTTTACTAGCTGTGTGACTTTGGGCAAGTGACTTACCCTCTCTGTGTGTCATTTTTCTCATCTATAAAATAAGACCACTCATAGTGCCTCCCTCAAGGTTGATGTGAAGATTAGTGGGATAATGGCGGTCAGGAGCTTGGCCTCGGTCTTATTTCTGTTATCAGCTGGGGGACTGTGGGCAGGTACTCAGCCTCTCTAGACCCCACTTTCCTCTTACCTGGGATGAAAAGAAGCCCAGCTGGGAGCTCACACATGACAAAGGCTCAGTGAGGTGGAGAGACCCAAGCCGATGAGAGGGATGTCTGGTTGCAGGGCAAAGGGACCGGGTTCTAGGAGTATTTGGATGTGTGGCTGGGTTGGATGAGGCAATTGACAGTGCACAGGCTGTCCAGGGCAGCCCACTCACTGGCTGCCTGGGGTGAATGCCAGGGCTTGCAGCTTTCACCGGGGCCATGGCTGGGGCCAGCATCTGTGCATTCTGGGGCCTGGTCTTGCCGCCTCTTCGAACACCAGCTTCAGATGTTCAAATTCCTGTGGTGCGATGTCCTCCCTGCGGTCCTGAGTAGCACTGCAGGGCTGTGACCAGGAGCCCAGGGCTGGTGTTTGGCCTTCTGGGCCTGTGAGCGCCAAGGTGATCAGGGCTCCTCTCGGCCTCATCAGTGTGTTAGGTCTTTCTCCTTTTATTTTTATTTATTTATTTATTTGAAACAAGGTCTTGCTCTGTTGCCCAGGCTAGAGTGCAGTGGGACCATCGTAGCTCACTGCAACCTTGAACTCCTGGGCTCAAGTGATCCCAGGACTACAGGTTCGAGTAGCTGGGACTACAGACATGTGTCACCACATCTGGCTAGTTTTTTTGTTTGTTTTTGAGACAGAGTCTCACTCTGATGTCCAGGCTGGAGTGTAGTGGCATGATCTCGGCTCACTACAACCTCCGCCTCCTGGGTTCAAGTGATTCTTCTGCCTCAGCCTCCCAAGTAGCTGGGATTACAGGCACACACCACCACACCAGGTAAATTTTTGTATTTTTTGTAGAGATGAAGTTTCGCCAAGTTGGCCAGGCTGGTCTCAAACTCCCAACCTCAAGTGATCCACCTACCTCAGCCTCCCAAAGTCATGCCTGGCTAATTAAAAAAAAATCTTTTTATAGGGACAAGTTCTTGCTATGTTTCCCAGGCTGGTCTCAAACTTCTGGGCTCGTGATCCTCCTGTCTCGGCTTCCGAAAGTGCTGGGATTATGGGCATGAGCCATCTGTCTGGCCACTCTTTCTTTTAAAATTACTTACTGAAAAATATTTAAACATTTTTATGGGTACATAGTAGGTGTATATATTTACTGGGTAGATGAGATACTTTCATACAGGCATGAAACATGTAATAATCACATCAGGATAAATGGAGTACCATTACCTCAAGCATTTATCCTTTGTGTTACAAACAACCAATTATACTCTTAGTTATTTTGAAATGTACAATTAAATTATTATTGACTATAATTACCCCATTGTGCTATCAAATACTAGATCTTACTCATTCCTTTTTTTCTGAGCCTGGGTCTTGCTCTGTCACCTAGGATGGAGTACAGTGCAGTGATCATGGCTCACTGCAGCCTTGACCTCCTGGGCTCAAGCAGTCCTCCTACCTCAGATCCCCAAGTAGCTGGGACTATAGGTGTGCGCCACCACGCCTGGCTAATTTTGTTTATTTTTTATAGAGACAGAGTCTCAACTATGTTTCCCAGGCTGGTGTTGAACTCCTGGGTTCACCTGTTCCTCCTGCCTCAGCCTCCCAAAGTGTTACTGTTATAGGTGTGAGCCACCATGCCTGGGCTTATCTAATATTCTTTCTACTATTTTTTTTTTGTACCCATTAACCATCCCCACTTTCCCCTGCCCCCCAACTATCCTTCCCAGCCTCTGATAACCATCATTCTAGTTTCTATCTCCATGAATTCAACTGTTTTAATTTTTAGCTCCCACAAATAAGTGAGAACATGTGAACTTTGTCTTTCTGTGCCTGGCTTGCTTCACTTAACAGAATAATATCCAGTTTCATCCATGTTGTTGCAAATGATCTCATTCCTTTTTTTTTTTTTTTTGAGACAGAGTCTTGCTCTGTCGCCAGGCTGGAGTGCAAGTGGCACGATCTCGGCTCACTGCAACCTCTGACTCCCTGGTTCAAGCGATTCTCCTGCCTCAGCCTCCCAAGTAACTGGGACTACAGGCACGCGCCACCACGCCCAGCTAATTTTTGTATTTTTAGTAGAGATGGGGTTTCACCATGTTGGCCAGGATGGTCTCTATCTCCCGCCCTTGCATTCCACCTGCCTCCTAAAGTGCTGGGATTACAGGCGTGAGCCACTGTGCCCAGTCTTTTGCCCATTTTAAAATTGGGTTATTAGGATTTTTCCTATAGGGTTGTTTGAGTTCCTTATCTATTCTGATTATTAATCCCTTGTCAGATGGATAGATTGGGAATATTTTCTCCCCTTCCGTGGGCTGTCCCATCGCCTTGCTGATTGTTTCCTTTGCTGTGCAGAAACTTTTTAACTTGATGGGATCCCATTTGTCCATTTGTGCTTTCGTTGCCTGTGCTCGCGAGGTATTTTTCAAGAAATCCGCCCAGAACAACGTCCTGGAGAGTTTCCCCCATCTTCTTTTCAAGTCTTATGCTTATGTACTTATTTATATTTATAAATATGACTTTTAGGTTTTTTGGAGGCGTGATTTGCCTCTTTTCAGTGAACAGTTTTACAAGTTTTGACAAAGTCACTCAAACACTGCCTGAGAAATCAAAGAGGCGAAACAGTTCAAATCCCCACCCCGAAATTCTCCTAATCTCAAGCCCCTCCGTCCTGGATGCAAGGCTTAAGAAGTGGACTTTCCTCCCCTGGGAGAAGGAGGACGGGGTCGGGCTCCGTGTCTAGGGGCTGGAGGCAGGGCGGGACTGTGCCATCTACCTGCTCCTTCCTCCTGGCTGAGAGCACTGGGAGGGGGAGCCCGCAGGCTGAGGACAGGCTGTGCTGGGAGCAGGAAGCAAACATCCCAGGCCCTGGAGCAGCTTCTGACCTTTAGAGGCTGCCTTTGTCCTGAACAGCCAACTCTCCAGCTGCTTGCGGGGAACGCTGGGGCCTGTAGTTTTCACAGGAGCCATGGCCTAGGCCAGCATCCATGCAGACATCAGGATGAAACTGCAGAGCCAGGCATGGCCCTGGGGTGCTGGGCAACAATGCGAGGCTCAGGAAACCAGTGTCCTGCCCACACTGGGCCCTGGAACGGGCCCAGTGAACTCCATTTTTTTTTTTTTTTTTTTTTTTTTTTCATGGGAGGAGGCGGGGCGTGTGCAGACACCTCCTCATGCATGAGTGTGCTGATGAGCTCTCCTAGGTTGGTCTGAGACCTCTGTCAGGGGCCTGAACACTGCCAGAGTCATCTTATCTTCAGGAAATATTAGCATGAATTGGTTGCACCTGCAACAAGCATGTGCTGGACTCTGGGGCCAGAACTCCCTGGGTTCAAATCCTGGGCTTACCACTGAGGCTCTGTGGCTTTGGGAAAATTATTTAGTGTGCCTCAGTTTTCTCATATATAAAATGGCTCTAATAAGACTAATACCTCTCTCAAAGAGTCGTAAGGATTAAATGAAAAAATGCACTTAAAACATGTAGAATGTCCCTTGGTAAGTGTTAGCTGCCATTCATGTTATTTTGTTTTGTTTTATTTTGTTTGTGTGTGTGTGTGTGTGTGTGTGTTTTTGAGACAGGGAGTCTCACTTTGTGCATGGGCTGGAGTCTTGATTGGGCGCAATCTCGGCTCACTGCAACCTCTGTCTCCCGGGTTCAGTGATTCTCCTGCCTCAGCCTCCCAGAGTAGCTGGGATTACAGGTGCCTACCACTGCCTTGACTAATTTTTGTATTTCAGTAGAGATGAGGGTTTAGCCATGTGTAGGATGGTCTCGATCTCCTGACCTCGTGATCCACCACCTCATTTCCCAAGTGCTGGGAGCCACTGCGTTCAGCATGTTTTGTTTGTTTTTGAGACAGTCTCGCTTTGTCCCACTTGGGCAAGATTGCAGTGGCTGTGGCTCCTCACAACCTCTGCCTCCCAGATTCAAGTGATTCTCCAGCCTCAGCTCCAGAGTGGCTGGGGGATTACAGGTGCCACGCCACCACACTGGGCTAATTTTTTGTATTTTTTAATGAGATGGGATTTCACCATGTTGGCCAGGCTGGTCTCAAACTCCTAAACTCAGGCGATCCACCCACCTCAGCCTCCCGAAGTTCTGGGATTACAGACGTGAGCCACCGTGTGTGGCCCCCATTAATGTTATTTTTATTGTTATTATTAGTAAGTGGGAAAAAACTCACGTTCTGGTTCCAGCTCTGTCACCAACTGGCTGTATGATGCTGGGCAATTCATGTCCCCTCTCTGAGTCTTATGTTCTATGGATAGCGTTGCTAGAAAATTTCAACAATAGAAATAAGAGTGATGTTTACAGAGTTCTCTGCTCCAGCACGGTGCTCTCTCTTTTATATTTTTGTCTTATTTGATTCTCACGACGGGAAGTCTGTATGGTAAGGTTTCATTACTCACATTTTACAGATAAAGAAACTGAGGTTTAGAGAGAATAAATAACTCCCCAGTGTCACCTATCTACAGCTGGGGGAGATGGAAGTTGAACCCAGATGGGCCTGAATCCCAAGGCTCGAGACAGCACCTGCCTGTGTCCGCTGTTCAGGAAGGTGAAGAGTCAGAGGGGCGGACTCAGGGTGGCTGAGTTGGCTGTGTCATCTCTGCCGGCAGGTGATAGCACCAGAGGACAGAGCAGGGAGGTCAATGTAAAGGCAGAGGGATGGGCGGGGCCTCTGCCAGCCCTTGACCTCCTGGAGAAGTCAGTGAGGCTGACCTGGGGGCCTCCCCTGGGACGTGTCCCTCATCCTTCCTCTACTCCAGGAGCCCAACAAGATACATGCTTATGCCTGAGGGTTGGGTTGTTAGTGGGTTCCCTGCATGCTTTTTGCTAAGCAAGAGAGAGCTGGAGGGCCATGCGCCAGCAGAGAAATAAGTTACTAGTGTCATGTCAGTCCACCCCCCTTTATTTTATTTTATTTTTTTGAGACAGAGTCTTGCCCAGGCTGGAGTGCAGTGGCGCTGATCTGGCTCACCACCACTTCTCCACCTCCTGGGTTCGGCAGTTCTTCCTCCATCCCAGCCTCGGTGGCTGGGACTACAGGCCGCGTGCCACCACGCAGCTAATTTTTTGGGCTTTTGCAGTGGCTTGAGGTTTAGCCCAGCCATCTTGTCAGAGCTGGTCTCTCAAACTCCTGACCTTGTGATCGCCTCCTCGACGCCAAAGTGCTGGGATTACAGGCATGAGCCAATGCGCCCAGCCATCAGTCCCTTCTTAAAAGCACTGCGGAGGCCGGACGCGTTGGCTCAGCCTGTAATCCCAGCACTTTGGGAGGCTGGTGCAGGCAGATCATGGAGGTCAGGGAGTTGAGGACAGTCACAGCTCTTTTATAGTGAAACCCGTCTCAACTAAAATAAAAAAAAAGAAAAGCAGGGTGTGGTGGTGTCACGCCTGTAATCCCAGCTACTGCCCAGGAGGCTGAGGCAGGAGAGTGCGTGAACCGGGAGGCAGAGGTTGCAGTGAGCTGAGATCAAGCCACTGCACTCCAGCCTGGAGCAATGAAGCTGAGACTCAGATCTCAAAAAAAAAGAAAAAGCACTGTAGCAGCTCCTCATGGCCCCAGGATGAAGAGCAGAGGGGGAGGGGCAAGTGGTTTGCAAACCATCTGGACATTGGTGCCTGGGGAGGAGGCAACAGCTCACGACTTGCCCCTTGGCCCTCAGGGGAATGCTGGCTCAGCCACATACGACTGGGTGTCCTTGAGCCAGTGACTTAACCTCTCTGGACCTGTTTCCTTATTTGTCACATGGAAATATGAACAGTGACCTCACGGGGTGGTTGAAGGAGTGAATACCTGCCAACAACCTGGCACATAGTGGGTGTGCCGCCACCTTCGGTTCTCGTTCCACCTAGTAGGGCAGAGGCCTGCAAGCCTCTCCAAAGCTGGGATGAATTGCTGGAGGTGATAGGGATGAAGCAGAACATCAGGCAGCGTGGAAGACCCGGTGGCTTTGAAGAAGTAGGGCTTGGCATTCCCATGCAGCAAATCCCAGGGGACAGGGAAAAATCTGGGAAGTGACGTGTGCTGAGACCTAGGACAACTGCCCCAGACCACAAGGTGAGGTCTCCCAGGCCAGCTGGACGTGTGCAGATGGATCAGCCTCTCCACTCCTCATAAACCACACACAGGACAGAGATGAAGCCAAGGTCCAGACAGGTCAGGTGACTTGTCTAAGCTCACACAGCAGCTGGTCCCAGACCTCCAGATTCATGGCCCAGTTTTGCATTCTCTCTCTCTCCCACTCGTGTGTGTGTGTGTGTGTGTGTGTGTGTGTGTGTTTTGCCTCCTTCTTACCCAAGAGTATCTCCTTAACAGCCTCTCCTTGGAGATGATGAGGACTCGAGCCTCTTCTTTATTCTCCCAGTGACCCACAGCTGCCGCCTCTGGTCCTTCCCAGCTCGTCTAGCGGAAACCTGGAGAGGGTAAGGAGGCTTGTGGGGGCAGATGCTCCAGAAACGTGCGTCCTTCATTATTCTTTCATTGTGTTACGTCCTCTCTCTTCCAGACCTTTGCTCGTATGGTTCCCGCTAAGCCTGCCAAACAGGTTGGTGGCCCTTCCTCCCCACTGTCTCAGAGACTCCAGGAAAGCAGCTACTGGGCTGCAGAGGGACAGGCCAGTTACTCCTCTGTTGCCCTTGCTTGATTGTAAGCATCCTGAGGGCAAGGCCATTCCTGTCATTGGCACCATCTTAAGAAGGGCTACCCTGTGTTTAGTACCATTTGCAATAGCCCCTGTGTTCAGCACTATTTGCAATATGGTTACTGTGCCCATTTAGCAGCCGAGAAAACAGAGACTCAGGTTATGAGCTAGTCCAGCTGGGAATGAAAACTGAGCCGGCGCCTGGTGCCCAGTGATCACAACAGTTTGGTGTTCTGATGATGTGCCAAAACTGTATCATCCCGTCTCCCACACAAGGAGACAGAGGAAGAGAGAGGTCATGTTTCTTGCTTAAGGTCACACAGGTCATAGGTGACAAAGGCAGATTTCAGACCTGGGGCTGGCTGCAGAGTCCACGTCCTGATCCACGACATTCTCCAGCCCTCTCGCTGCTGCCATCCAACAGCGATGCTGAGGGGGCCGTGGACAGGCTGGTGGGGAGAGGGGAGTAGGGTTCTCAGTCTTATGGGTCCGAGGCAAAGGAAGTGAGTGAAAGGCTAGGCGGGGACTGAGCCCCAGGGTGGGACAGAGCCTGCATCCTGCCCTCGGAGCTCTGGGCAAGTATCTTCCCTCACTTGGTCTCAGCCTGGGCTCCATGAATGCAAAGGTATTGGGTGAGAAGGGAGGGGAGGAATCTTCCTTTCCACCAGGCCCAAGTCTTATTCTGGACTTTCCTTCTCTTTGAGGTTTTCAAGAACCAGAGTGATAGGGGACTCTGCAAAGAGCACGGAAAGACCACCCCTGCCTGCTCCTGGAGAACCTCCTCTGGCCCTGTGGCCACCGTCTGACCTGCAGCCCACCTCTGCCCTGTGGCACAGGGAGGTGAGGGAGGGCATGGGCTTGGGAATCAGGAAACTGTGTCTCCAGCCAGCTCTCCGTCCCTGACTGGAGTGGCAGAGCTCAGCGGTTGGGGCCGTGGGTTCTGGAGGTGGACAGTCTCACTTTTATTTATTAATTAATTATTAGTATTATTATTATTTGAGACAGAGTCTCGCTCTGTCTTCCAGACTGGAGTGTGGTGGCATGATCTCAGCTCACTGCAACCTCCACCTCCTGGGTTCAAGCAATTCTCCTGTCTCAGCCTTCCAAGTAGCTGGGACTACAGGTGCATGCCACCATGCCTGACTAATTTTTGTATTTTTCGTAGAGATGGGGTTTCACCATATTGGTCAGTGTGGTCTCGAACTCCTGATCTCAAGTGATCTGCCTCGGCCTCCCAAAGTGCCGGGATTAGAGGCATGAGCCACCGTGCCTGGCCGAGTCTCACTTTTAATCCCAGCTCTGCCACTTGGGCTAGTGGACAAGCGTCAGGAGATGCTGCCTGGAGAGGGCGTGGGCAGAGTCAAGAAGGGGGAGTTACAGTCATCTGGATAAAGACAGAGGGGAAAAGGGACAGTGCAAGGCTGGCAAGGTCAGTGGGAGGTGGGTGGATGGGGTGGCAGGAGCAGGTCCTGCCGGCCTGTGTGTCTGGACGTCTGACTTTGTCCCATGGGCAGTGGGAGTGACTGCAAGGTTCTATGCAGGGGAACGGCTGTTCGGATTAGAGTCTAATCCCCACAAACCCCGCCCTATGAGCTTGAACAAGGGGTCTACCTTTCTAGGTGGGAACTCCTCTGCAAGATGAGGCACCTGGCCTTGGCAGTCCTTAGCTCCCATCTAGTTCTGGTGCCAGGTTAGGATGCAGAACAAGGCATGGGCTCAGCAGAGCCAGCAGTCCCTTTGGGGGTATCTTGTGGGCATGGGAAGGGCCTGGGTCTCAAATTGCTCCCAGTGCAATTGGTCCCACAGGGCAAGACGTTTCCCTATAGATGCTTAGATGGCCCGGGCCTCACCTTGATGTGCCTCCTTTGTTCCCAGCCACACTTTGGCCTCACTGGGCCTGTGTCAGTCCTGCAGCCCCACGGCTCTTTTTGGGGAGGGAAGTCCTCGTGAGGTCCTTGTCGAGTGTATGGGTCACAGGCCTGGGTTGTGTGAAAGGGCTGCAAAGCATGAGGGAAGCGGGGGAAACCGCTGTGCGGGGGCAAAACCACTGTGCAGAAGGTAAGGGGGAGAGTCCGGGGGTAGAGCCAGGTGGGAACGGGCTGGAGGGAGAAGAGCGGGGAAAGGAAGCAGGAGCAGAGGGGAGGCTGGGGGACTGGTGGGCTTTTTTTTTTTTAACTTCATGAAAATATTTATTTGACGAAAATTACCCTTCTTTTTTTTCCCCCCCTTTCAGAAACCATGTTAGTAGTTCTGTGGACACACTTAATTGAAAATGAGAGGCCAGGTGCAGTGGCTCATGCCTGTAATCCCAGCACTTTGGGAGGCCAAGGCGGGCGGATCACCTGAGGTCAGGAGTTCGAGACCAGCCTGGCCAACATGGTGAAACCCCGACTCTACTAAAAATACAAAAATTACCTGTGCGTAGTGGTGCGTATCTATAATCCCAGCTACTCAGGAGGTTGAGGTGGGAGAATCACTTGAACCTGGGAGGCAGAGGTTGCAGTGAGCCAAGATCACGCGTCATTATACTCCGGCCTGGGTGACAAGAATGAAATTCCATCTCAAAAAAAAAGAAGAAAAGAAAAGAAGAGAAAAGCCGTGTATATAACACAAGGACGAAGAACACTGGTCAAGATGCACCCATTTGTGTAGAGTGGGTAAGTTTAGACACCGGAGAATGGGTCTAAGGAGCTTAACTTGACAGTGGAGCACGATTTTGTCAGCAGGGTGGAAAGCAGCCGTGTATTTGGGGTGCGTCCGCCTCTGCAAACCACTAGGAAATAGGCTCTTCTAAGCCTCCTCAGATTTCAAAATGCACCGACAGTGTCACATTATTGCTTATTTGGAGCAAGAGTTGCTTCTTTGGCTCCCCTACTGTGCATTCCACAGGTGACTCAGAAAGATGCATTTTTGAATTTTTGTTGTTATTTGGAGTTTTATTATGGAAATTACCAAACATTCCCAAAGGTAGTGAGAGCAGGATAATAAGCCTCCGTGTGCCCCTCATGAGCTCCGATGATGATCGACTCGGGGTGGTCGGTTCCATCTCTTCCCCGCTTCATTTCTATCCCAGGTATGACGTCATTTCTCCCATACATCAAAAGGCATTTGCGCACAGAGATGCCTGTCCACCCATTTTCGTTTCCTTGAAACCTTCACGTAAGGCTGCTGTGTTCATGAGGCATTCTGTGGATGGATGGAGGTCAGCCTTGAAGAAGCAACTGATTTCAGCTGGAGGTTGGTGCTGCCCCGGACATCAGGCCCCCAGAAGCAGGCGAGACCATGGGAACATGAAATGTTGGGGCGCTCTTGCAGTTCCCCGAGCATGGAAGTGGGATTGGGCAGGAGGGAGGGGCTGCTGCACTGTGATGCTCTTTAGCCAATGACCTTTAGAATCACAAAGCCCTGGACTGTCGGAGAGCTGGTGGGCATCTTAACCATCTCCAGTCCATCCCCTCACTGGACAGAGGAGGAAACTGAGGCCCGGGGGGGGGCGTCTTGCTCAAGGCCATGCATCAAATCAGTCAGAACCCAAGGACCTGGCTGTTTCCTGCCTCGTGTCCAACCAGCGTTTTCGAGTCCCTGCTGCAGTCAGTTGATATCAGGCACCCTATGTCCCTCCCAGAGCTTTGCTGAATACCTGGAAGGGGGCAGGGGACACCAGCCCAAGGAGGGAATACACTGGGAACTTGAGGAAGGCAGGAGCTTCTACGGAGCACTTGGCGGCCCAGCTGAGGGATACTCCAGGAAGGTCTTCCCTCAACAGGTAGATCCTTGTCAAACGAACCCCTCATCCAAAGCCAGTGCTGGCTTCACACGCTGTGTTGTCTTCTCTTCCTCTCACACAAACACACGCTGTGTTGTTCTTTCCTGAACTTCTCCCTCCTTTCTCCCTCTTTTTTTTTTTTTTTTTTTTTTTATGAGATGGAGTCTCACTGTGTCACCCAGGCTGCAGTGCAGTGGCGCGATCTCGGCTCATTGCAACCTCTGCCTCCGGGTTCAAGCGATTCTCCTGCCTCAGTCTCCTGAGTAGCTGGGATTATAGGCAACTGCCACCAAGTCCGCCTACTTTTTGTATTTTTAGTAGAGACGGGGTTTCACCACGTTGGTCAGGCTGGTCTCGAACTCCTGACCTCAGGTGATCCACCTGCCTTAGCTTCCCAAAGTACTGGGATTACAGGTGTGAGCCACTGCACGCAGCCACTCTCTTCCTCCTTTTATCAGCCCACACTCATCTTTCCCCCAGCTGCCCCGCCCCGCCCCCCGCTTTCTCTCCCCACTTCCCTCCTTCTCCTCTCATAAATTCTCCCTCTGGGCTTTTTGCCAAGGGGCTGAATAAACAGGAAGGAAGGGCCAAATAAATCACCGAGCACCGGGAGACAGGCTCTGGGAAGGCTTCTGACTCTGGAGACCGTCACAGAAGAGCTGGCCGGCCTCTGTCTTGGGAGTTGCAGCCAGGCCCGGCGAGGCTGTGTGGAAGGGGTGATAGGAGCAGTGATGTGGAGTCAGCAGCAGGCTGGTGCCCAGGCAGGTTGTCATCAACGCTGCGACCCTCGGAGTGAGGCTGAGGAGAAGCCCCGGCGGGGAGTCTAGAGCCCTGGCCGCCAGTTGGGTTCTGCTGTGTGACTGCGCAAATCTCACCCCGTCTCTGGGCCTCCATCTCCCCATCTATAACAGGAGGGACCTGAATTAGATGGCTGGGAGTGGTCCTTGTGGCCCTGATCTTGTAGGAGTCTGAGGATTGATCTTTTATACAACTTAGGGCGCCCTGGAGGGAGGGTCTTGCTGAGCTGCTCTGATAGTGGGGACCACGCAGACCCCCGGCTTTCCCACTCTAGACGGCCTTGGCCAGAGCCCCCAGCTACCCTTGAGGTGAGACATCCTGGGGGTGAATGAGGTTAGAAAAAGGCAGCCCCAGTTGGAGGCTCGCGGCTCAGAGCTAAGGCCTCCACCCCACAGCCTCTGCTGGCTCCCCAGGTGAGCTGGGATACCAAGATCAGAGGCTGGAAACAAGAAGTTTTGGCTTTTAGCTGGCAGCAGCTGCCAACATCATCTCTCCTTCAAATGACAGGCTGGGGACTTTGGGAAAACAACCACAATAAGTGTATTAGGAGGAAAGGAGGGGGAGAGGAAGGAAAGAGAGCAGAGAAGATGGTGAGGTCTGGATCCTGGGGGTACAGCGTGTGTGTGCACATGTGCTTCTGTGATCCTCAGTATCTCAGTGTTTCTGTGACTGTGTGTACACGCACGCTGTGTCTCTGTGATTCAATCTCTGTGTGTCCCCGGGGAGAGAGTGTGCGTCTCTGTTTTTTTGTTCTGTTTTGTTTTGAGATGGAGTCTTGCTCTGTCACCCAGGCTAGAGTGCCCTGCTGCGATCTCGGCTCACTGCAACCTTCGCCTCCCAGGTTCAAGCAATTTTCCTGCCTCAGCCTCCTGAGTAGCTGGGATTACAGGTGCATGCCACCAAGCCCTGGCGAGTTTTTGTATTTTTTAGTAGAGATGGGGTTTTGCCATGTTGGCCAGGCTAGTCTCGAACTCCTGACCTCAGGTGATCCGCCCTCTTGGCCCCCCCAAAGTGTGGGGATTACAGGCATGGGCCGCTGCACCTGGCCTAGTGTGAGTCTTTGTTTACGGTGATGGGTGGCAGCGCAGTGCCTTTAAAATGTTTCCTCCAAGGGAGCAAAGAAAGTCCCTGTGACCATCCAAAGCCTGGGTGAGCTCAGTGGCTGAGCACTGGTCTGGATATTAGGAGACTTGGGTTCCAGCTTTGGATCTGCTACAGGCTCACTTGGCAGCCTTCGGCGAGCCACTGCCTTTCCTTGACTTGAGGAGCCTCAGTGGCAAATAGCAACACAGCCAACTCTTTTTTTTTTTCTGAGAGAAAAAAAACTCTAGGCTTTATTAAGCAGTGTGACAGTACAAAGCTTCCACGGCGTGGAAAGGGTCCCAAGCGGGCAGCCAGTGTTAGATTTTTTGATCACCTTTTAAACTCTTTAAGGCGGGAAATATGTGTGACGGGAAGATGTTACCAGAACGAGAAACAAAGACAATTAATATGTCTCAGATCTTGAGGAAAACCAGAATTGTAACTTCAGTTTTATCTACTTATAACCTTGCCGTGGCATGGCAAAGGAGACAGGATCTCACAGAATTTTACAAATTGGCAACACAGCCAATCGTTATAGAGCATTTGTTGTGTGCCAGGCCCTGTCCTAAGCACATCGCAGGTCAGAGTTATCTAACCCTGGAAGGTTATCTCCATTTTACGAACGTGGAAACTGAGGCCCGTGCCTAAGATGCCGTATCTAGTAAGTGGTGGAACTGAGATTCCAACCTGGGCAGCCCGGCTTGGAGTTTGAGCTCTTCATGACCACGCTGCCCAGCAATCCTGCCAGAGGGTCTTGAGCGCGGAGTGGGGGTGTGGGGCCTGGGATTTAGATTCTGAGAGGTGCTGATGCAGCTCTGTGGACCCTGCTGCCCGCCCCGACTGAGAACTGTGGCTCTGCTCAGCCACCGTGACTGGCTGGGGTAGGGCTCGGATCCCTTGGGTGTTGGCCAGGCCCGAGTTGATCTCCAAGGGCTCTTGGTGTTCCAGGAAGCTATGGCTTGGTGTCTGAAACACAGTCTGGAGCAATAAATGTCACAGGAGGAAGGATGTGACCGGGCTGCACAAGAGACAAAGACACTGTGATCCAAATCTCTCTTTCTCTTGGGACCCCAAGAGCTGATTCACCTGGAACATCCTGCAGCCATCAGACACGCCATGCTCTGATGGCAGAGGCTGCCCGCTGCCGCCCAGGACACAGAGCTTATGGGAGGTGGTGGAGTCCCTGCTCCCCACAAAGCCTGAGGGCTGGTAGAGATGTGAGGGTGTTTCAACGTTGCTTTCCAAGATAAGGAACGAGTTCTTTTTCTGTCCTCCCTTCCTTTGTCCTTGGACAGCCTGACTGCGTCAAAGGAGGAGGAGGTGGAGGAGCCAGGGGGCAGCTGGGGTAGGAAGTCCAGCTTGGTGACATTAATGGGAGGACCGAATTGCCTGGCTCTTCTGTTTTTGGACACAGGCACAGTTATGAAATTTTGAGCAACCCCAGGCCTGGGGCTGGTTCCCGGTGGCCCTGGCCCACCCCTGCCTGCTGTGTGAGGTCTGAGAGGTGCGTGAGGCCACTTTCCATAAATGGAATTGTCAGTTTATACCCTCGGCACCCAGCGCAGCGCCTGGAAGGTCTTCCTGGATGTCGACTGCGGGGGGAGAAGAGGGTCCACCGGTCACAGAGAGGGTGTTCAGCTGGAGACGAATTACACTCAGTCGCATCCTGGGAGGAGACTGTGGTTTGGAGGGGGTGACAGCAAAAAGGCAGAGGCTTAAACAGAGGTGAAGGCAGAGGGAGGCAGGAGAGGCCGGGGAGGATTCAGGAAGCCTGTTTCCCACGTGGGAGGCGGAGGGATTTTCTTAAAACAGAAATCAGACCGTGCCACTTCCTGGTAGCATTGCCCTAAAATAGATTCCATACTCTGTCCTGCTGTGCCATCTGGCTCTGCCTTCTCTCCACCTCCTCTAATGTCATTGTCTCCTCCCTGCTGTCCACTGTCCCGCCACACGGATTTCTTCCAGTTCCTCGAACACGCTAAGCCATGTCCACCCTTGGGGCTTGGCCCAACTCATTCCTACTTCCTGGACATGGCCCAGCCCTGCACTTTACACTCATTCAGGTCCCTGCTTAAATGTCACCTCCTCAGAGCAGGCTTCCTACCACACTTTGTCTCTCTCCCACTAGATTGTCACCTAAAACTGAGCAGGGGCCGTATAGGTCTTCTATAAATATCTGTTGTTAGCAAACATTTATTGAATGACTGTATGAAGGAGATAATGGCTTACCTGGCTTTGGAAGTTTGGGGCTGCTCTACCCAAAGGAGTCATTCTCTATTTCAGCACCCCATCATTTATTTTATTTTATTTATTTAAGTCGGAGCCTTGCTCTGTCACCCAGGCTGGAGTGTGGTGGAGGGATCTCGGCTCACTGCAACCTCTGCATCCCAGGTTCAAGCGATTCTCCTTCCTCAGCCTCCTGAGTAGCTAGGATTACAGGTGCCCGCCACCACAAGTGGCTAATTTTGTATCTTTGGTAGACAGGGTTTCACCGTGTTGGCCAGGCTGGTCTCGAACTCCTGACTTCAGGTGATCCACCCACCTGGGCCCCCCAAAGTGCTGGGATTATAGGCATGAGCCACCACGCCCAGCCAGCACCCCACTGTTTGATGTGTATGTATGAAGCTCATCGCAATTTGTAATCAATTTATTTATTGATCTTTTTGTTGTCAATTTATTTATTGACAATCCCTCCCACTAGATTGTCACCTAAAACTGAGCAGAGGCCATATGGGTGCTCTATAAATATTTGTTTTTAGTCAGCAAACATTTATTGAATGACTGTATGAAAGAGATAATGACTTACCTGGCTTTGGAATTTTGAGTAGGAACAGGGAAAGCAAAGAAGGATGTGCTTAGCTGTAATATCCAAAAACTCAACTATCAGTAGCTTAACTTCTAAGGATATCTATTGTTGACTCAGGAAAATGTCCGGATCTAGGTTGTCCTCATGTTGATTCTGCAGCTTAACAGTGTCGTTGGCCTCCCTGCTGCTTTCAATCTTTGCACACTGGCACCCTCAGCATGTTGGCATTTATCCTCACGCTTCGCACCTCATGGTCACAAGATGGCTGCCATAGCTCCAGGCATCACGTCCTCACACAACTGTGTCCAAAATAGGAAGAGAGTGGCCAGGCACTGGCCTGGAGCTCATGCCTGTAATCCCAGCACTTTGGGAGGCCAAGGTGGGCAGATAGCTTTGAGCTCAGGAGTTCAAGACCAGCTTGGGAAACATGGTGAAACTCTGTCTCTATAACAATACAAAACTTATTCAGGTGTTGGTGGCTGGTGCCTGTAGTTCCAGCTATTTGAGAGACTGAGGCTGGAGAATCACTTGAACCCTGGGAGTGAGGGTTGCAGTGAGCCGAGATCATGCCACCGCACTCCAGCCTGCGTGACAAAGTGAGACCCTGTCTCAAAAAACAAAACAAAACAAAACAAAACAAACAAACAAACAAAAGCACGGAAAAACAAAATAGGATGAGAGGAAAGGGAGCAAAGGAACCTTCTCTTCATGTGATTTTCTCTTTCATCAGAGGTGAAAATCTTTGCCTGGAAACACACTGCCACTCCTCACAGCCTCCGGAGATTCTTCTTTATGTTATGATCACTCTGAACTGACCCACTCAAGACCAGTGAGTGAAAAGGGCTAGAAGCTGCCATGATCACCTTAGGCCAATTGGAATGCGCCTCCCACGTTTTGTGCAATGCAACCCAGGAAGGCGATTAGTGGGGAAGAGGGCAGACAATGCCGAGCGTTCCCCACTGTCTCTTGGAGGCCTCCCACTGTCCTGTGGGGTAGGCAGGGCTACTTTTCTGGGTGTCTGTGGCTTCCCCTCTGCTCCTCCCACCTCCAGTCATTTGAGAATGAAAGGCTCAGAGAAACTAAGGAACGTGCTCAAGGTCATACAGAAAACTAGAAGGGAATAGAACTTAGCACCTCATCAATCACTACCCTCACCCCAGAACCTGGGGTGCCCCTGGGCATGCAGTCTTGCCCCCACTCCCATCCCTTTTCTCCTTTCCATGCTGGTGCTTATTTAACTGGCGTCTCTCCCACAAGACTGTAAGCTCCCTAAGCACAGGGACTTTGGATCTGCCCATGGTCTTTCCCCAGTACCTAGAACAGAGCCTGGCTCTGAGGAAGGAAGGAGGGGGAGGAAAGAAGGGAGGGAGGGACAGAAGGAGAAAGGAAGGAAGGGAGGGAGGGAGGGGAGGGGAGGGGATGGAGAGAGGGAGGAAGGAAGGGAGGGAGGGAGAGAGGAAGAAGGAAAAAGGAAAGAGGGAGGAAAGAGGGAGGAAGGGAGGGAGGGAGAGAGGAAGGAAGGAAAGAAAGAAGGGAGGGAGGGAGGGAGGGTGGGGAGGGGAGGAAAAGAGGAAGGGAGGAAGGGAGGAAGAAAGAAAAAGGAAGGAGGGAAGAAAGAGGGAGGAAGGAAGGAGGGGAGGAAGGGAGGGAGGGAGGAAGGAAGGAAGGAAGGGAGGAAAGGAGGCAGGGAGGGAAAGAGGAAGGAAGGAAGGGAGGAAAAGAGGGAGGGAGGGAGGGAGAGAGGAAGCAAGGAAGGGAGGAAAGGAGGGAGGGAGAGAGGAAGCAAGGAAGGGAGGAGAGGAGGGAGGGAGGGAGAGAGGGAGAGAGGGAGGAAGGAAGGAAGGATTCTTAAGTGTATGTAATCCAGATCTTCCGTACCCATAGTATAGTAGCCCTGTCAGCAAGCACTTGGGTGGAGTCCTGCAGCCCTTAGCTGGTGCAGGTGGATAGCACTGCTGGTAAGTTTTACTGATGTGACGCTGCCTTGAGGAAGGGAGTGAGTGAATATGGGGAGCACAGCCAATCCCCAGGATGGGTACAGAGGAATTGGTTGTCTTGTGAGGCAGTAAACTCTGCTTTCAGAGGTGATAGGCATCTCTTGGGAGTCTTCTAGAGAAGATGCTTGCCATGAGTAGTTAGAATTGAAGACCACTGGAAGACTGATTTTGAGATACGTTGGCTTAAGAGCGCAGTGACAGCATTTGCAGAATTCTCACAACTGCCGTACTTTGACTTTACAGTAGGGGGAAGTGAAACACAGAGAAGGTAAGTAATTTGCCCAAGGTCACACAGCTCATCTGTAGCAAAGACAGGATTGAATCCAGGCATTGAAGTACCCTGCTCACCTTTATTTTTTATTTTTATTTTTTAATTTTTTTGAGATGGAGTCTTGCTCTTGTCATCCAGGCTGGAGTGCAATGGTGCGATCTCAGCTCACTGCAACCTCTGCCTCCTGGGTTCAAGCAATTCTGCTTCAGTCTCCCAAGTAGCTGAGATTACAGGTGCCCGCCACCACACCCGACTAATTTTTGCATTTTTAGTAGAGACGGCGTTTTGCCAGGTTGGGCAGGCTGGTCTCGAACTCCTGACCTCAAGTGATCTGCCCACCTTGGCCTCCCAAAGTGCTGGGATTACAGGCATGAGCCACCGTGCCTGGCCCCACTCACCTTTCTTAACCCTTAGACCACACTGCCTCTTCACATCCCTTAGAGATTCGAGGCTCTGTGATTTGAAGAACTGTGATTTGTAGCACTGTCAGATGTATTTCTCTAAGAATCTATGACTCAGAGCCGACTCTGGGCTTCTAAGATACTCGGATTCTCTGCAATTATGACAGCCCATGATGCTGCCCTGAGTTTTGGAGCGCCAGCAAAGTCCTTCTTCTGATCTGCCTTTAGACTTGCTTTACTTATAATCTATCCGCTTCTTTGGAGGTCTTTGTTCCCTTGGCCCTGTCCCTCTGCCTACATGCCCAGCTGCCCATCCTGGAACTGGTTGCTGGCAGCCGGTCAAGTTTCATAACAATGTCATGGTGGGGATGTCAGCATCATGGAGGTTCCGACCAGACTCCAACCAGCACTGCCCCACGGGGAGTGGGCCCAGCTGTGACTGATATGGGGTTGCTGCTCTATGGGTAACAAAATGGATGGGAGGAGAGAGAGTCCCAGAGTAAACAGGGAGGGCTTGGAGATGTCAGGAGCGGCCAGCATGCTGCCCGTCTCATTCCTGGCCTTCATCTCCCTGGGCCCAGTGGGAGGCCTAGAGCCTTGAAGCAACTGTGGGTTACTAGTGAGAAGCTGCTCCCAGGCCTCCCAGGGAGCAAATGGAAGAGAATAGATGCTAATTGGGGAATCTTCTACATGCCAGTGCAGGGCTAGGTCCTTCACAGGCACTGGTCCTCTTAATCCACCCTCCCGTTTCAAGGGCAGCTGTGTCCCACTGCCAGCCCCGAAACAGCCTGGGCCTGTATAGGAGGGCAGTTCCCCCACCTGCCTTCCAAAGGCATCAGCCTCTGGTTCCTGCATCATCCGCCTCTCCTCTTTCATGAGATCGTTCCCATAAGCGCACAGAGGAGATCCGACCTCCCCCAACCGGAGAGAGACACACAAACAGACAGAGAGGCAGAGATGGACAGAGAGATAGAGAAAGAGAGAGAGACCTCATGGTCCTCCAAAGACTGCCCAGTTTTTCAGCAGACCTGCTCAGCAGCTCAGTGACCCCCTTTCTTTTTTGTTTGTTTGTTTTTTGAGACAGTTTTGCTCTTGTTGCCCAGGCTGGAGTGCAGTGGCGTGATCTCAACTCACTGCAACCTCCGCCTCCCGGGTTCAAGTGATTCTCCTGCTTCAGCCTCCCAAGTAGCTGGGATTACAGGCGTGCACTACCACGCACAGCTAATTTTGTATTTTTAGTAGAGACGGGGTTTCTCCATGTTGGCTAGGCTGGTCTTGAACTCCCGACCTCAGGTGATCCACCCGCCTCGGCCTCCCAAAGTGCTGGAGTGACAGGTGTGAGCCACCGTGTCCAGCCAAATGACCCCATTTCTTTCCCTCCTCTTCCCTCTCCAACTCATGCCTGTCTGGCTAATGTTGTTTGGTGGAGTCACTGTCCACCTTCCTGTTGCTGAATTCTAGCAGAGATGTTGAGGCAGCGCCACACAGATAATTCCTCCTTCCGTCCTCAGACCCTGAAACCTGACTTGGTGGCACTCCAGTCCCCTGGTTTTCTTCCTGCTGCGCGGGTCACTCCTCAGTCGCTTCAGGGCCACCGCTTCTGGCTGCTCTGAGAGTTGACATTTCAGTGGCACAAACCCAGGCCCCTTCTCCTTTGCCCTCTCCCCTCTTTACCTCCACACTCTCTTCCTTGGTGATGTCATGCCTTTAAATCCATGTCTGAGCTGATGCTCCCCACATTCCTAGTGCCAGCCCTCCTGGCTTCCAGCTGCCTCCTTGATACCCCTCCCCAGATGTCCCGCAGGCACCTCAAACCCAATGTGTACACCCCAAGACTCTCGCTCTCCCAGTGAATCCACGTGTGTGCCAACCAGAGCCTCCAAACTTGGCAGGAATATGCCTGTCATCCTCAAGTCTCCTCAAGGAGACTCTTTTTCAAGCGTCTATCAAGACTATTGAAACTAATAGTAAAAAGGTAATTAAACTCATCCACAAACTCGCAGGGACCTGATGATATTATTCGTCTCAATTAATGAAGGCTTGAAGTGAAACCAGTATCCTGTGGGAGTCCACAAAATCCCTTAAAATTATAAAACATTCTAAAACTGAACTAGAGGATGTACTTAACTATACCACTCATAGAGTCATTCATTCGTTCCGTAACCGTTGGGTTCCTGCTGTGTGCCAAGAAGGGGGTCAGGGATAAATCAGTGAACATAGCTGGCCCAGTGCCTGCCCCTATGGGGCTTTGCCAGGCAGGAGACAGACAGTAACAATCCAGATGGACATATATAAAGCTCCCACTGCCGGGCGTAGTGGCTCACGCCTGTAATCTCAGCAGTTTGGGAGACCAAGGCAGGCAGATCAGGAGGTCAGAAGATTGAGACTACCTGGCTAACACGGTGAAACCTCATCTCTACTAAAAATACAAAAAGTTAGCCAGGTGTGGTGGCACGTGCCTGTAGTCCCAGCTACTTGGGAAGCTGAGGCAGGAGAATCACTTGAATCCAGGAGGTGGAGGTTGCAGTGAGCCGAGATCATGCCACTGCACTCCTGCCTGGACGACAGAGCAAGACTCCATCTAAACAAACAAACAAACAACAACAACAAAACAAAAACTCCCTCTAAGGACTGTGCGCTTTTCTAGGTGCTTTACGGTATAAGCCCATTTATCCCTCACAGCAGTGCCTCAAGTGGGTACATCTATCGACCCATTTTACAGATAAGGAAACTGCAGTATGGAGAAAGGATATAATGGGGCTGAGGCCACACAACTCCTGCCAGGCAAAACCTCTGTAATCCAGGCCGTCTGACTGCAAAGGCCATGCTCTTGGGTGAGTTCTGTCAAGATGCCAACAATGAGATAAAGAAAAAGTGCAATTGCAAACCGCGATAAGTGCTACGGAAAAGATCTTGGGGTGCTGGAGGAGCAGAGAGGAGGTTCAACCTAGTCCAAAAAGCTAGGGAGGACGTCTGTGAGGAAGTGATATTTCAGTGAAGACTCAGGATGAGTAGACATAACCCAGGCAAAGAGTTGAGACAAGGGCATCCTGGGAAAAAGAAAGAGCCTGTGCAAAGGCCCTGAGGCAGGAAAGTTCAGCACAGAGAGGTCCCTCCTAGCAGTCTAGCAAAAATAAAATGAGGGGCCGGGCGCAGTGGCTCACACCTGAAATTTCAGCATTGTCAGAAGCTGAAGTGGGCGGATCACTTGTGGTCAGGAGTTCGAGACCTGCCTGGCCAACATGGTGAAACCCCGACTCTACTAAAAATACAAAAGATTAGCCAGATGTGGTGGTGGGCTCCTGTAATCCCAGCTACTCAGGAGGCTGAGGCATGAGAATCGCTTGAACCCGGGAGGCGGAGGTTGCATTGAACTGAGATCGCACCACTGCGGCCTGAGTGACAGAGTAAGACTCTGGCTCAAAAATGAAATAAAATAAGGAATATGTGCATGGTGGAAAGTAAAGGACATTGGGCGAGGGCAGAAGGGTTGATGCCTGGGGGACACAGACAGCTGCTGGCGGGACGGGATTTAGGAGGCTCCCAGAGCCTCTGCCGGCCTAATCATCTCTTCTTCACATTGTGTCATGTGTGCTGAGAGTTCCCCATTACTGCTCTGTCCTCGAGGCTATGAAAAGCAATTTGTGATGTCCAGTCTCCTGAGGAAAGTCCCACACCTGCGGGAGGTATAAAGCCTGGTTTCCTCCGTGGAAGCTGCTCCCTCATCACAAGTGAGCCCCGGCTCTGCTCAGTCACCCTGCCCAGCACTGCAACTCCAGGAGGAGGACCGAGTTGGATTCTTGCGCTCCAGGGGCCCACTGTAAGGGAGAAGCAGACAAGCCAGTGACTGCTGCATGGTGGGCCTGGACTGTGGTGCAGACATGGCTGAGACCTAATGGTGTTTCCAAATTGGGAGTGACCAGCCCCATAGAGAAACGTGGTGGGTGGGGAAGGTGTCCCAGCAGAGGTGATATTTGAACAGGCTCACCAGGTGCAGAGGGGAAAAGGCAGTCCAGGAAGAAGGAGAGAGGAAAGAGAGGAGGGTGAGGGTGACCTGAATCCTTCAGGGACCTGACTCAGCCTCAGGCAGAAGTCTGGGAGGGGGGCTTCTCGCACCTCACAGGAGAAGGCTAGGATCATCATTTCCATTTAACAGATGGGGAAATAGAGCCTCAGAGAGAGGTTAACTAATTTTCCCAAGGGCGCCTGAGTGGCAGAGCCTCTGACTCCAGAGGTAGGACTCAGATCCCCCACGCTACATTTTACCCCAAGTCATTGCCAGTACCCCTGAGAGCTGGACAGGCTTTGACAGGCAGGGAATGAGCACTGACTGCACTGGGGAATGGAAACGTTCTGGTCCCAACATAGCTGCTAGCTCTGCAGGGCTCACGTCCCTCTTAAGGGCTCATGTCCATCTGTCTGTCATCTGCAAACAGACTCCTGCCCCTTCTCCACCACGGGCTGCTGTGAGGCACTGAGGAGTGTCACAGGCAACATCTCCTTTGGGCTGGAACCCCTGGCAGTATCTGGGAGGGCAGGTGATGCCAGACAAGGCCAGCTGGAGGAGCTTGGAAGGAGGTGGGGCGGGGCTCTGGGAAGCATCGACCAAGGCTGCCCTCCCTCCCTGCCTCCATCTCCACCCTCCACCACCAGGCCAGTGTAATCAGGGCTATCCATCACCCTCCCTACGGGCTGGGTGCCTGCTGGCGGCAGTACCACTGCCAGCTCGTCCATATTTCATCAGCTTGTGAGAGAGAAGCGAGGGAGAAGAGGAGGGAAGACCGAGCCAAAGGGAACTGGCCCATCAACCACAGTGGCCACCCACCAGCCAGTCCCTCAACACAGGCTCCGTCGCTGGACCAGGCCACAACCAGGCATCCTGTTGGGAGGCTCTAGGGTGTGGGTCAGGCAGATGAGGTGCGGTGGAAATAGTGATAATGGGGACAAGGATCTGCCATTCTTCTGGAGCCCTTGCCTGGTGCCAGGCGCTGTGAAGGCACTTCGTGTACATTGCATTATCCAATCTCAACTGTCCTATGAGTAGGGTTCTGCCAAGCCTCGCATTTTATGGGTGGAGAAGCTGAGGCCCACGTGATAAGTAGCCCACCTGAGGCTCTGCTCGGATGTGGCCAAGGTTCAGCTCAGGCACTCGGTTTCTGGCATCCTCACTCCAGCCCCGACCCGTGTTTCCCTGCGTGTGTTCAGAACCACGGACTTGCATTTGAATCCCGGGGTCTGCCACTTACAGGCTGAACAGCTTGGGCTATGCCACCCCCTTCTGAGCCACAGTTTCCCCATCTGTACAATAGCAGCTTCCCAGCGTGACTATGAGCCTTGTAAATGACTGCTACTCAGAGCCAGCCCGAAAAATATCTTTCAAGCCTTGGCTCAGACATCACTGTCTTGGCAAGGCCTGGTTAAGGTGGCAGCGGCCCTGCTCCCCCTGCCGTCTGCTCTGTCCTGTCTTCCAGGTTGGGTATGGCCTCCTCTCCATTCCATTTATCGCCCATCTCTGCGGCAGGGAGGCTGGGGTCCTGCCGATTTTTTCTGAGCAGTCCGGGACCCTGGAGCAGCCCCAGGGCGAGTGGTTCCCGTGCATTTTCAGAGGGAATGAATACATGGATGGATGTTCTCACTTTTCAGGGGCCTCTTAGACAGGAGGACTGGGGGTGAGATTTATCTGTCAGGGCTAGGCAGGGCCAGAGGGGCTGGGAAGGAGGTATTCACGGAAGGGGAAAGAAAACACGTTGACTCTGGGCCAGGAGGATGGGCAGGGAATGAACCCAGGCATGGGAGGGGTGGGCTTCTCCAGGCATGTGGGGTGCCGTTCTAGGTTTCAGTTCCCCCTGGGTGCAGAGCGTCCATCAGCCTGGAACAGCTACGTCCAAAGTGTGTCCCCTCCATCCCCCAGCTGTCCCCTCCTTTCCCAGGGGTCCCAAGGCCTCAGGCTGTCTAGCTAGGACCCTGTTGCCCCCACACCAGGTCCTCTGCCTGCCTCTGCTCATTCAGCCCGGGTTGGGCACCCACGAGCTTCTCAGTCTGCTGCTGATTTAGAAAGCTCATTCCAGGCCAGGCACGGTGGCTCACCCCTGTAATCCCAGCACTTTGGAAGGCAGAGGTGGGGGATCACCTGAGGGCAAGAGTTCGAGACCAGCCTGACCAACATGAGGAAACCCCAACTCTATTAAAAATACAAAATTAGCCAGGCGTGGTGGTGCATGCCTGTAATCCCAGCTACTTGGGAGGCTGAGGCAGGAAAATCAGTTGAACCCAGGAGGCAGAGGTTGCGGTGAACCAAGATTGCACCGCTGCACTCCAGCCTGGGTAGCTAGAGTGAAACTCCATCTGAAAATAAATAAATAAATAAATAAATAAGACAGGTCGTTCCAATCTGGAGTCATAAATGTCAGAACTTCATGACTCTTGGAGACTCTGATCCCCTGAGGAGAGAACGAGCTCAGAAAGGAAAAGTGACCGTTCAGGTCAAACAGCAAGGTCTGCCAAATCCTGTCCCAGACTCAGTGGAGGGAAAGTCCTGGTACACCCCCCACACCCTCCTTTGCATCATCCCCCAGCTCCCACCTTCTAGAAACGCAGCTTGGCTTTCAAGTGCCTGGGCAAGCGAGGTGCCCTCCACCCCTATCCCCGGCCCCTTGCCCTTCCCTGCCCCAGGCATACTCTGTGCCTGCTTCAGGTGTCACCTCTGCTTCAGGTGTGTTCTCTGCTCCCCCTTCCCCCTGTGCTCCCTGTCTCAAGTGTACTCCCTGTCCTAGCGTGCCCCCTGCCCTAGATGTGCTCCCTGTCCCAGATGTGTCCCCTGCCCCAGGTGTGTCCCCTGCCCCAGATGTGCCCCCTGCCCCAGGTGTGTCCCCTGCCCCAGGTGTGTCCCTGCCCCAGATGTGCTCCCTGCCCCAGAGGTGCTCCCTGTCTCAAGCGTGCTCCTTGTCCTAGTGTGCTCCTACCCAGATGTGTTCCCTGCCCCAGATGTGCTCCTCCAGATATGCTCCCTGCCTCATATGTGCTCCTTGCCTCAGATGTGCTCCATGTCCCAGATGTGCTCCCTGCCCCAGATGTGTCCCCTGCCCCAGATGTGCCACCTCCTCCAGATATGCTCCCTGCCTCATATGTGCTCCTTGCCTCAGATGTGCTCCCTGCCCCAGATGTGTCCCCTACCCCAGGTGTGCTCCCTGCCTCAGGTGTGCTCCCTGCCTCAGGTGTGCTCCCTGTCTCTGGTGTGCTCTCTGCTGCAGGTGTATTCTCTGCTCCCACCACTGCTCAAAAGCTCACTCTGGCCCCTGGGTCTTTGCACATGCGATTCCTTTGCCAGAGTAACTGTTCTGCTGTAGCCAATTGTCACACCATTTTTAGGAAGCAGCAGGAGTCCCCACCTCCTCCAGGAGGTCTTTTGAGTCTACCCTGTGGTTGAGTCTGCCAGCCTTGACTCACAGGGTTTCAAGTATTGTGTGTTTCCAGATCTTCTCTGAGTTTCAGGTGATTTGGAGGGGAGGTTACGTGGAAGGAGGCCAGGCAATCAATAGGCTTATATTTCTCTGTTCCTCCAAAGCCCTGTGACCTTGGATCAGCTACTAAGCTGCTCTGAGCCCCAGTTTTGTCCTCATCTAGAAGAAGGGGATGGTGAAGGATTCCATCCTCAGCTAACTCATGGGGCTGAGTGAAAGGGCAGTGTGGGTGGTGCAGGATGGTGCACTTGTGAGGGTTAACCCCTCCTGGGGCTCAGGAGCTGTGGTGAGCACGCATTCTTCATTGTCTTCTTCTTGAGAGTCCTGGGCTAGGTCCCTGGGAGGACTCAGCATGTACTCACAGGGTGGTACTGGGACCATCCCTGTAACTGCCTGTCCCCTACAGACTGCACCCTCTTTGAGGTCAGAGACCAGGTCTTTTTAATCTTCCTGTCCTCAGCACAGGGCACAGGGCAGGTACTCTGCTCTTGCTCCTAGAACTAAAGAGCTGGTACAGTTGGCTCTGGGAGCACGCTCTAGCCTAGGATGAAGCCTTAGAGGTCGTTTCATCAAAAACCTTGTTATTGTACAGACAGGGAAACTGAGACTCAGAAAAGGAGAGGGGCATGCTGAGTGTATAGTATAGCACCAACTTTGGAGACCGATCTGGGTTTGGATGCAGTTCTTCAACTTCCTGGCAGTGGAACCTTGGGCAAGTCATTTGTTTCTCTTGGCCTCAGTTTTCCTATCTGTAAAATGGGGCCAATCGTGAGGGTTGCTGTGGGGGTAAAGTGAGATTACATCAGGGAAAGAGCATGGACAGTGTCTCACATGCGCCAGGTCTCCCATAAAGGTAAGTTCTTTCCTGTTTGCCCACAGCCTTGCACATTAGTGGCAGATCGGGGTGAGGGAGCGGGGAGAACAAGAGCACCTGTTTCCCGCTCAGCTTCCTTTCCACCCTCTTTACTGAGAAGTTGACTCGTTTCCCCTCTCAGCTGGCCCAGCCCAATCAGCCAATACCCGATCCTACCCCCACACACCTTATCTATGGAAGGGAGCTATTGGATCTTCCCAGGAGGTTCTAATCAATGCAATTATAGGTATTTTCTGCCAAGGTCTAGCTCTGGTTTCCTCACCTTCTCCATTACACTGGCACCTGTACCATCTCTCAAGTCCCTTCCAGCTCAGAAACTCTGCTCATTGAAGATCAGGTCACCCTCCTCCCCAACCCACAGACAAATGGTCCCCTTCTTCCCTCGCTCTCAGAAGTACCTCCCTCCCCACCCTGGACATCCCTGGGAGAAGGAGAAACCACAGCTGGACCAGTCTGTGCCCCAGCAATGGATGGCATCTCACATAGGAGCAGCGATGTGGTAGAGGGGGAGCTGCTCTGCAGGTAGACAGACCCACTTCTGCTCCTCCCCCGCTGCACAGCCAGGCCAGTCACTCTGCCTCCTCTTGAATGGGTACCAGAACCACTACTTGGCACATTTGTGGATGAACGTACCCAGCACAGCACTTTCTTCTCTTTTGGCTACTCCTGTGCTGAGTTTGGCAGCCCCATTCTCCTTTGGGGAGGCCCCATCCTGGCCCAGTCCTCTCTGGCTGCCCTAGGCCCTGTCTATAAAACCACCTCCACGGGCCTTCCTGTCCTGTCTCCAAGTTCCTCCGGCGCAGGCCCCCAGTGCTGTAATTCCCTAGTTACATCATCTCCTTCTACCTGCCCATGTATCTTTCATCACCCCTCTGCCCACCCACCTGTTCACTTGCCGTCCCTCCATCCTTCATCATCATCACTATAGCTCATACTCATGGAGTGTGTATGATGGGCCAGGCACCATCTACCGTGCTGACAGCAACCCATCGAATTCTCCTTGCAGCCACATAGGAAATATTACTATCATCATCTCCACTTGCAGATGAAAAAACTGAAGCAGAGAGATGTTAACTAGCTTGCCCTAGGTCACATAATTAGTAGGAGGGAGAACTAAAATTCAAATCCTCCTGAGGTCAGGACATCGAGACCATCCTGGCCAACATGGTGAAACCCTGTCTGTACCAAAAATACTAAAGTTAGCTGGGTATAGTGGCATGTGCCTGTAATCCCAGCTACTCAGGAGGCTGAGGCAGGAGAACCGCTTGAACCTAGGAGACGGAGGTTGCAGTGAGTTAAGATGGTGCCACTGCACTCCAGCCTGGCAACAGAGTGAGACTGTCTCAAAGAAAAAAAATAGATTCAAATGTAAGCACACACAGGCTACCACCAACCCCTACTGCCCCAGCTTCCTGCCACGCATCTATTTATCTGTCTGATCACCTACCTGTGATCAGACACCTCTTCCCAGGTGGCCATGGATCCATCCACCCATCTACCCACCTATCAGTCACCTCCCCGCATCAGAGCTTCCCTTTTTGGCCACTACATTGCACCCAATTTTGCAATGACCACTGTGGTCCCAGCAATGGCCACAGTCCTGCCTTTCTGCACATCACAGTCTGGTCAGAAAGACCAGCATGTATCCAGGCAATGAGAAGCCAGTGTGATACATGTTTTGAAGGTCCCCAGGTGCTGCAGGAGCATGGTGGAGGCACTTGGCCCAGGCTGGTTGCTCAGGTCTGAGTCCCGAAGGGGAGGAGCATCCCCAAAAAGGGAAGAGCAAATGCACCAAGATGGCGCTTGGCCCCAGCGAGATGGTGGCACACAGGGAAACTGTGAGTATTCCCATGGTGGAAGTCAGGATTCCAAAGGTGAGGCTGGAGGGGCAGCCAAAGCCAGGGGGTGTAGGATTGTGAATTCAGGCCAGTGTGTGGCAGGCAGTGATGGGAGCCGCTAAAGGGTTTTAAATGAGGGGGAGTGATGCGGCCACAGGGCATCAATGCGGTCCAGAGTGCTCTGGCCACTGCAGGGAGAAGGTCAAGGCCACAGGCAGGGAGAGAGGGAAGCAGGCTACTGCAGCGACCCAGCCCCAGTATGAGGAGGCCTGGACTGAGTCCATGACCATGGAGGTGAGTTACAGTGGGTGGATTAGAGGCGTGCTCAAGACATAGCTTCTTTGTACTTAAGTGAGGGAGTGGGCGTGGGGGCAGGGATGTCTCCTCTCTGGAGATGGTGCCTCACCTCCTGGAACTTGCCCCAGGGATCACCCTCTGGCTCTCACACCCTCAGGTTTTGCACAGGCTGGACGTCCCTAGCTTTCAGGGCCACGTGAAGATGTTATAACTCTTAGCAGCTTCCAAGCAGGGAAGCGTGTGGGTCAGATGTAGCTGTTAGAAATACCAGCTCCAGGCTGGGTGCAGTGGCTCATGCCTGTAATCTCAGCACTTCGGGAGGCCGAGGTGGGCGGATCACGAGGTCAAGAGATTGAGACCATCCTGGTCAACATGGTGAAACCCCATCTCTACTAAAAATACAAAAATTAGCCGGGCGTGATGGTGCGGACCTGTAATCCCAGTTACTCGGGAGGCTGAGGCAGGAGAATCACTTGAACCCGGGAGGCGGAGGTTGCAGTGAGCTGAGATCGCACCATTGCACTCCAGCCTGGGCGACAAGAGCAAAACTGTGTCGAAAAGAAAAGAAAAGAAAAGGAAAGGAAAAGGAAAGAAAAGAAAAAAGAAAAGAAAAAAGAAAAGAAAAGAAAAGAAAAGCCAGCTCCAGGGAAGGCTCAGCAGTGGGGAGATGCTCAGGGTCAGGTGGGAGTGGAGTGGGGATATGAGACTGGGTGCTGGGCCTCAGAAGGAGCCACGGTTTCCTTAGAGGATCCTTCCCAGACCCACTCGCCCCCAAAGTATGCCAAGTTTCTCACTAATAATCATCTCACTCTGGAGTTTACCTTCATTTCATGGACTGCAATTTACAGCTTTATATTCATATGCCCGGTTATTTGATTAATGTCTATATCTCACTCTAAATTATAAGCTCCATGCACATAGAGACATGACGATGATATCATGATATCACTGGGATACCATTTTATCCCTAGCGTCTAGGACAGTCCCTGGCACATAGTAGGTGCTCAATACATGTTGAAAGAGTGAATGCATGATCCTGGCTGGAGTTTCAGCAGCACTTGGATGATTGGATGTAAGAACAGCTGGAAAGAGGTGCCAATTTGTAGAGCTCAGGGGTCAAGTTTAGCAGTTTAGGTAGTTGTCCTAACTCCTCAGCGCCCACTTTGCGAGATATCCACACAAAAATGATTTTTAGGATTTCTAAAATAGTTAACAGGCTGAAAAAGGCCCTCAGGTGTCCCAGAAGAGAGCTGGCAGGGCTCAGGGGTTGCCCATTTTTCTGAATTACTCATCCATCTCGTCCACTCTCTATGGGCACAGGGAACTGACACGCAGCCCTGGCTGTTTGGAAACGGCCTGGATCTCAACCATGTACCAAATAAAAGCTGGAACAAAATGCACCACATTTCCAACCCTGAATGTATCTCAAACGTTTTCTGTAGTAGGTACGATTTTTGATTTCTATTAAACTACAAAGTGAACGAGCTTTCCTTTTGAACTCCTGGTGAGCCAGTTGAAACTACAAGCCTGGCCCGGCACGGTGGCTCATGCCTGTAATCCCAGCACTTTGGGAGGCCGAGGAGGGTGGATCACCTGAGGTCAAGAATTTGAGACCAACCTGAGTAACATGGGGAAACCCCATCTCTACTTAAAAAAAAAAAAAAAAAAAAAATTAGCGGGGTGTGATGGTGCATGCCTGCAGTCCCAGCTACTCGGGAGGCTGAGGCGGGAGAGTCTTTGAACCCGGGAGGTGGAGACTGTAGTGAGCCAAGATCGCACCATTGCACTCCAGCCTGGGCGACAGAGTGAGACTCAGTCTCAAAAAACAAACAAACAAACGAACAATAGCTAGAAGCCTGAGTAACGGAGACAGAGCAGATCCAGAGCTGAGCCAGATTGGAATCTGCACACCAGCTTCACTATGGGAGGCTTTGGAGCCCCTTCAAAGTCACTTTGCTCTGTGCATCTCAGTTTTCTTATCTGTCAAGAGAGGCAATTCATCTCTGCCTATTCAGCTTGCAGTTTTGTGGTGGGGACGTTGCGTGTGAACCTGTATTGAACACTGACTGGCACCAGATAGATCGTAGGAGGTGCGGCTTCACTAGTCAAACCATGTGGTTTTCAAAAGCTAAAAAATGGAAGCATCCATATCTCTTTCCAACCTTTTGATTCCCCGGAGACACCGTCTCCCTGTGTCACCCAGGCTGGAGCGGGTGGCACGATCACTGCTCACTGTAGCCTCGACCACTGGAGCTCAAGCCATCCTCCCACCTTGGCCTCCCAAGTAGCTGGGACCACAGGTGTGTGCCACCCCATCTGGCTAATTATTTTTATTTTTGCTGAGACAGGGTCTCACTATGTGGCCTAGGCTGGTCTAAAACTCCTGGCCTCAAGCCATCCTCCCACCTCAGCCTCCCAAGGTATTGGGATTACAGGCGTGAGCTACCATGCCCAGCCTTATCTTTCCAACCTTTGTGGATGCCATGTGAATAAATTACTGTTTTTTCTTCTGTTTGGACTTCACTTCCTGCATTTCCCAGTTCACTGAGAGAATTTGTTATGCTCCACCCCTTTCTCCATAGGCTTCGTCATAAGCCCGTGGCCAATGGGCTGGCTGCTTACGTGTAGAGCACCCGCCGCTTACCCAATCAGCTGCAACTGAGGGTTCACATGACATTCCGGCAGCCAAGCTTTCTAATAGGCTTTAGAACAGTCCCTGGCAGGTGCTGTTCCGATGTTCATTTTATAAATGAGAAAACTGAGGCACAGAGAGGTAACTGAGCCAATGACATGGAGGCAGTAAAACGCAGAATTGTGATTCAAACCTTGGGCTTTAAATCGTTTCGTTCCACTGTCTCGCTCGTCTCTTTCTCTCCAGGGCTAAGCAAAGTGCCTGGCGTAGTAAGCACTGTTTGCCAAATGAGAGTTTGAGAATAATAACACTTACTTTACGGGCTTATTATGAAAATTAAATAAGTTAATATGAGTGAAAGCATCTGGCGCAGACCCTGGGGTTGAGAGGTGGTGAATAAATAGTGGTTTAATTCATTCATGAATTCATCCTCCTTTATGGCTTGGAGCCATGGCTCCTGGTGAACATGGAAAGAAGGCAAAACCTGTCTTCTCTCTCTGAGCCCGACATTCTGCAGACTCTTGCCTTTAGAAAGCTGTTGCTCTTTCTTTCTCTCTGCTTATGCAGAGAATCTGCACCACCTCTTTGCCAGGGGGACTTAATGGTTAAGGTAAGCCCCTCTCTGACCTGCCTCTCCAGACCCATCTGTCTCCTCTCCTACACGAGCCTTCCCTAGCTCCGCACTCAGACACCAGCCATCGTGGGCTGCCCAGAACTCACCCTGGGTTTTCCCTGTCTTGTGTTTTTGTTCACACCCATTCCTGCTCCGATAGGCTCCCTGTCCAGTCTTCAAAGCTCACCTCGAAGGGAACTCTTCCGTAGAGGCTTTTATTCCAGCCAGAAATCATCACTCCCAATCGCTGCCCGCCCTCACTGTTACTTTATCTGCACCCCTCTTAAGGTACTGAGGGTGCCACGGGTTGGCCTAAAAAGCACATGGATGGTGGAGTTTGCATGCGCAGCTCAGCAGGTCCACACTGGCTGTGTTTGGGGTGAAGTCATTTCACCAGTCCCTGAGCCTACATTTCACATATGGAAGAATTGAGTTAAATAACGCTCACTTTGGCCGGGTGTGGTGGCTCACGCCTGTAATCCCAACACTTTGGGAGGCTGAGGCGGGCGGATCACGAGGTCAGGAGATCGAGACCTTCCTGCTAACATGGTGAAACCCTGTCCCTACTAAAAACACAAACAATTAGTCAGGCATGATGGTGCATACCTGTAATCCCAGCCACTCGGGAGGCTGAGGCAGGAGAATCACCTGAACCCAGGAGGCGGAGGTTGCAGTGAGCCAAGATGATGCCACTGCACTCCAGGAAATTGGCTGGGCGTGGTTCACGTCTGTATTTACAATTCCAGCACTTTGGGAGGCCAAGGCAGGTGGATCACTTGAGGTCAGGAGTTCCAGACCAACCTGGCCAACACGGCGAAACCCAGCCTCTACTAAAAATACAAAATAAGTAAGTAAGTAAGTAAATAAATAAATAAATAAATAAATAACTCACTCTCACTTCATAGGGCTGTCGTGAGGATTAAATTAAATTAGAACGAGTAATGAATATTCACTCTTTTGCATTTCCCGAGCCCAATATTGCACTGTAGAATGTCAGAACTGAAAGGGACTCCAGGAATATCAATCAGATCCAGTGTTTCCCAAATGTTTAAAAGGCTAAGCAAAACCATTTTTTTTCAATGGGGTGGAGGTACTGTTCTGTTGGAGACAGGACTTAGAACTCTGCCCATTCAGCTCCTCCACCATCCCCTTTCTCAAAGGCTCTTCCTCCCAATAAGATGTTTAGTCTTGTGTTAGCCAGAGTAATTAGGCAAGAAAAAGAAATAAAGGGCATCAAAATTGGCAAGAAGGAAGTCAAATTGTCCTTGTTTGCAGATGACATGACTTTATATAGAAAACCCTAAAAGTTGCATCAAAAAACTCTTAGAACTGAGAAGCAAATACAGTAAAATTGCAGGATACAAACCCAGCATATAAACACCAGTAGTGTTTCTATACACCAACAATGAAATAGCCAAAAAAGAAATTGAGGAAGCAATTTCACCTATAATAACTATTAATACAAAAAACCTAAAATATCTAAGAATAAAAGTAACCAAGGAGGTGAAAGATCTTTACAAGGAAAATGATAAAACACTGATGAAGCAAATTGAAGAGGTCACAAAAAATGGAAAGATGTCACATATTCATGAATTGGAAGAATTAATATTGTGAAAATGGTCATACTACCAAAAGAGATCTACAGATTCAATTGCAATCCCTATCAAAATACCAATGAAGGCCGGGCGCGGTGGCTCACGCTTGTAATCCCAGCACTTTGGGAGGCTGAGGCAGGCGGATCATGAGGTCTGAAGATCGAGACCATCCTGGCTAACATGGTGAAACCCCAACTCTACTAAAAATACAAAAAATTAGCCGGACGTGGTGGCGGGCAGGACAATGGCGTGAACCCGGGAGGCAGAGCTTGCAGTGAGCCGAGATCGTGCCACTGCACTCCAGCCTGGGCAACAGAGCCAGACTCCGTCTCAAAACAAACAAACAAACAAACAAACAAACAAAAAACAATGAAATTCTTCACAGAAAAAAAAAAAAAACCACCTAGAATTCTTATGGGGATCCCAAATAGACAAAGCAATCCTGAACAAAAAGAACAAGCTGGAATATCATCTCACTACCTGACTTCAAAATATACTGCAAAGACATCTTAACCAAAATAACCATGGTACTGGCATAAAAACTGATATATAGATCAATGGAACAGAATGGAAAACCCAGAAATAAATCCATGTATTTATAGCCAACTGATTTTCTTTCTTTCGTTTTTGTTATCTTAGAAATTCCCAGTATGGTTTATTAGTGGCAATGTAAATCGATGATAATCATAAACCAAATTAAACAAATCCACCTCGTGAATAAATTCTTTGTCTGTTTTTTTTTTTTTTTGAGATGGAGTCCCACTCTGTTGCCCAGGCTGGAGTGCAGTGGTGTGATCTCAGCAGCCCACTGCAACCCCTGCCTCCCGGGTTCAAGTGATTCTCGTGCGTCAGCCTCCTGAGTAGCTGGGACCATAGCCACCTGCCACCATGCCCGGCTAATTTTTGTATTTTTAGTAGAGATGAGGTTTCACCCTGTTGGCCAGGGTGGTCTTGAACTCCCGACCTCAAATGATCTGCCCACCTTGGCCTCTCAAAGTGCTGGGATTACAAGCATGAGCCCCTGTACCCAGTCTTAATGAACAAATTCTTAACTACTATTAATTGCTTATAGTATATCCAGCAGATATGTTTTAAAAGTCAACAATATTAATTCCCTTTGTAGATTGTTTAAAAATACTGTTTTGAGTCAATCTCCTTTAACACTTGAAAGTACAAATATAAATTAAATCATATCCAAAAGATTGGATCTTATTTAATGGCTGGGCACAGTGGCTCACACCTGTAACATGGCCAGGCACGGTGGCTCACACCTGTAATCCTAGCACTTTGGGAAGCCAAGGCAGGCGGATCATGAGGTCAGGAGTTTGAGACCAGCTTGACCAACATGGGGAAACCCCGTCTCTACTAAAAATACAAAAATTAGCTGGGCATGGTGGCATGCACCTGTAATCCCAGCTACTCGGGAGGCTGAGGCAGGAGAATCACTTGAACCCAGGAGGCAGAGATTGCAGTGAGCCGAGATCACGCCATTGCATGCCAGCCTGGGTGACACAGCGAGACTCCATCTCAAAAAAAACAAAAAAGTAACACATACAACAAAAAAGTCTATGAAACAAAGATAACTTTAAAAGCATCGCTCAATTTACTTTGTACCTTTTTTATGCAAAATATTTTAAAACAGTACATATTGTTCGGATCATACATGAAAGTTCACACCCAGACATCTTTTCTATCAAATTCTCATCCTTTCTTCATTGTCAAAATCTTAATTTTCATTCCTGGCTGGATTGTTCTTCCTTGGCAATTTTTTCTGTTACCCCACTAAAATATTTCTCACAGAAGGAATTGTGACCTTGGTATGGCAAAAAATGATCACTTTGCAGATGTGAATACCATTTGAAGAAAATGGTATTCTCCACAGGGTAATTTCTAAGAGAACTGTACAGCTCCTTGGGAGATTGTCCATGATCCCATAGTTCACACATAGACTGTCCTGGTTCTCAAATTTCTTCACCATTTCCATTGTGATCAAACGCCTTGATGTGTGACTGGAAAATTTCTGCTCGCAGTTGCTAACGAGTTTCAGGCAAGGATGCCAGGGCACGATCTCTTCAGTGTATTCAGGTGTATACACTAGTAACCAATAGACTAGTATTCCACCTAACACAAGGGTCTCAGCTGAGAAGTTTTAACAAGTCAAGAAACGTATCACTTGGATGATAACCCAAGGAAACAGGAATGTAGCTTTCTGGATGTTTTTCTAATCTCTGTTGGTATTTCCTTTGGTGAACCTGTTCTTCTCGCAGATTCTCTGATACCATACGGAGGATCAGTAATGATTACATCAAAATGTGTACCCTTTCTCCAGAAAGATTTAGATGCATCTGAAACCAGGACATCATGGTAATACTTCTCTAAACCATATTGACAAAGATTGGCCCTAATATTTTCATCGGGTCCTCTCCATAGCTGTTTTTTCCTACTGGCCGTTCCCAAGCCTTGAACTGTGTTGTGGTCTATGTCTGTCCCATAAACATATGCACCAAAATGAGCAGATGTTATCAGGAGGTCATCTAGAAGAACTAGTTGTCAAGAAGAATAGAAAAGCTTTCCTTTGCTTTCTCAGACAGAACCTTATCCATTTGGTTGGAGTGAGTTTTGAGAAGACCCAACTTACAGTCCACTGCTGTTTCAGCAAATGGATCAGGCCGGGCGCGGTGGCTCAGCCTGTAATCCCAGCACTTTGGGAGGCCGAGACGGGCGGATCACGAGATCAGGAGATCGAGACCATCCTGGCTAACATGGTGAAACCCCGTCTCCACTAAAAAATACAAAAAACTGGCCGGGCGCGGTGGCTCAAGCCTGTAATCCCAGCACTTTGGGAGGCCGAGGCGGGTGGATCACGAGGTCAGGAGATCGAGACCATCCTGGCTAACATGGTGAAACCTCGTCTCTACTAAAAATACAAAAAACTAGCCGGGCGTGGTGGCGGGCGCCTGTAGTCCCAGCTACTCGGAGGCTGAGGCGGGAGAATGGCGTGAACCCGGGAGGCGGAGCTTGCAGTGAGCCGAGATCGCGCCACTGCACTCCAGCCTGGGCGACAGAGCGAGACTCCGTCTCAAAAAAAAAAAAAAATAAAATAAAAATAAAAAAAAATAAAAAAAATAAAAAATACAAAAAACTAGCCAGGCGAGGTGGCGGGCACCTGTAATCCCAGCTACTCGGGAGGCTGAGGCAGGAGAATGGCGTGAACCTGGGAGGCGGGAGCTTGCAGTGAGCTGAGATCGTGCCACTGCACTCCAGCCTGGGCGACAGAGCGAGACTCCGTCTCAAAAAAAAAAAAAAAACAAAAAAACAAATGGATCAAAGACAGTATCATTTTCTTTCACTTTCCATGGTTAACCATGATGAATGACAAACCAGCATCCATACTTGTATTTCCAACAAAGTGCCTCTTTTTGACACTGTATGACTCAATAAGCGCTCTCCGTCCATCTGAAATCCATCTACCAAAATAAATATCATGTGGCTTCTCAGGAAGGCAGTTTCGGTCCAAACCATAATAATGTATGTTGTGGTTTCTTTAAGTTCACTTTTTCTTCAAATGGCAGACATTCAAGTGCATCTGTTCGCTTGATTTTTCCCTTCTTGTGTCAATGTTTTATTAAAAGTGTGAATCTTTATTTTATACATAGAGTCTGAATGTAGAAATGGAACCATCTTTTCCACAGGGTAATTTTTAAGAGAACTGTACAGCTCCTCGGGAGATTGTCCATGATCCCATAGGTCACACATAGACTGTCCATTTCATTAAATTTCTTGCAATATCTTCAGAGGGAATGCTAAGAATTTAAAATGGTGACTTTCCAGGTTTCTTGACTGCTGGCAAACTGACCTCCAAAAAACGAAAGCAAAGACTTTATTTCCTGAGGCATTCAAGCTTCAACATCAGACAATTACAATTCAGGGTTTAGCAGGCGCAACTCTAGGTGCTCCTGGATCATGAGCAGCAGATACCTGTTTACGGTTTGCACGGCAGCACCGTTGCAGTTGCCTACCGTGCACCTTCGCGGCTCGCACCAGTTCCCACCTCTTTCTCCCTCCCAGAGCAGAGTCTCCACTGAGACCAGCCAGCTGATTTTCAACGAAGGCACCAAGAACATTCAGTAGTGAAAAAACAGTCTTTTCAACGAATGCTGCTGGAAAAACTGGATATACATACACAGAAAAATGAAACTAGACTTTTATCGGTCACCATATAGAAAAGTTCAAATCAGAATGGATTAAAGACTTAAATGCAGGACCTGAAACTATAAAACTACTAGAAGAAAACATTGGGGGGAACACTTCAGGAGGACATTGCTTGGGGCTAAAGGTTTATTGGCACTGGCAACAAAAGTAAAAACAGATAAATGGGATTACCCCAAGCTAAAAAGCTTCAGCGCTTAAAACAAGCAATCAACAGAGTGAAGAGACAACCTACAGAATGGGAGAAAATATTTGCAACTATTCATCTGATAAGGAATTAATAAACAGGATACACAAAAGCTGGGTGCAGTGGCTCACACCTGTATCAGTGCTTTGGGAAGCCAAGGGAGGATGGCCTGAGGCCAAGAGTTTGAGAGCAGAATATATAAGCAAGGCAAACAATCCAACAGCAAAACAATAACAACAAAGCCAAATAACCTAATTTTAAAATGGGCAAATAATCTGAATAGACATTTTTCAAAAGAAGACATATGCATGGCCAATGGGCATATGAGAAAAATGCTTCACATCATTAATCATCAGGAAATGCAAATCAAAACCATAATGAGGTACAATCTCACCCGCATTAAAATGGCTGTTACTAAAAAGACAAAATTAACAAATACTGGCAAGGAGACAGAGAAAGAGGAACTCGCTCTGTCCCCAGGCTGGAGTGCAGTGGCGCAATCTCGGCTCACTGCAAGCTCCGCCTCCTGGGTTCACGTCATTCTCCTGCCTCAGCCTCCCCAGTAGCTGGGACTACAGGCGCCTGCCACCACGCCCGGCTAATTTTTTGTATTTTTATAGAGACAGAGTTTCACCGTGTTAGCCAGGATGGTCTCGATCTCCTGACCTTGTGATCCGCCTGCCTCAGCCTCCCAAAGTGCTGGGATTACAGGCGTGAGCCACCGTGCCCGGCTGAAAGAGGAACTCTTTATATACCGTTGGGTGGGAAGGTAAATTCGTATAGCCATTATGGAATCATTATGGAGGTTCCTCAAAAAACAAAAATGGAATTGCCATATGATCCAGAAGTCCTATTACTTGGTGAATATCCAAAGGAAACGAAATCAGTTTGTCAGTCTATCTGTACACTCATGTTTATTGCAGCACTATTCACAAGAGCCAAGATACGAAATCAAACTAAGTGTTCCTCAATAGAAAAGGTAGTATATATGAACAATGGAATATTATCCAGCCATCAAAAAGAATGAAATTTTGTCATTCCTGGTAACGTGAATGAATTTGGAGGACATGATGTTAAGTGAAATAAGCCAGGCACAGAAAGATAAATACTGCATGTTCTTACTCCTATGTGTTAGCTGAAAAAGTTGATCTCGTAGGAGGAGAGAGTAGAATAATGGTTACTAGAGTCAGGGGAGAGTAGGATGGGAGGACAGCCAGAGGTTGGTTAACAGATACAAAAGTGCATCCAGATAGGAGGAATAAGTTCTAGTATTCTACAGCACTGTAGAGCAACTATAACAACTGATTGTATATTTCCAATTAGAAAGGCAGATTTTGCATGTTTCAAACACAAAGAAATGATAAATGTTTGAGGTGATGTATATGCTAATTATCCCTATTTGATGATTATGCATCATATACATGTATTGAAATATCACACTGTGCTGAATAAATATGCACAATTATGTGTCAATTAAAAATAATAAAAGCAAGAACGATAGCATGTTCTTAAAAAAAAAAAAAACACTTCCAGCCTTCCCACCCAGATGTTGTCTTTGGGGTTTCTATGATGCACGATTGGGAGACACAGAACTGCAGGGGTTGGGGAAGGGCAGAGAGCATGGGGAGAGTGGACCCCACCTCGGGAGGAGTTTCCTTTATTGCAGGGACACAATGAGAGGCGACAAAAGCAGCGTGTGGGAGACAAAAGGGATTTTAAAGAAGTGTGGCTAAAGACTGCATATCCACTTCACAGAGTGAGAAAAACAAGCAAGGAACATGAGGGCTTTTTTTTCCAAGTCAGGTCTATCAAGGTGTAATTTACATGCAGTACAATTCACTTTTGGAGGTGTACAGTTTAGTGAATTTTGATGACCGCCCACAGCCATGTAACCACCGTCACAGTCAAGATACAGAACATTTCCATTACCTTGAAAATTCCCCTATGCCCTTTTACTTAGAAGGATGTTTGCCGTTTCCTGTAACGGTGTTGAAGAATCCATCCTTACCCGAGATCAAACAATAAAGAGAGGACAGAGAGCTGGGTGTAGAGGTGTCCAGGGTACCCTCTCTCTACTCGAGCCAGTAAAAAACAAACCTGCAGTATTCATCTTTATATACACTCACAGATGTAAACACAGAGAGATACAGAGGAGCAAGCCACAAAGCCAGTCACATATCAAAGTTATGCCATTAACCTATACAGAGATTTCATAGGTTGTAGTTCCTTTTCCAGCCCCTGCTCCTGGCAACCACTGATTTGCATCAAAGATAATTCAGGCTGGGAGTGGTGACTCACGCCTGTAATCCCAGCACTTTGGGAGGCCGAGACGGGCGGATCATGAGGTCAGGAGATCGAGACCATACTGGCTAACATGGTGAAACCCCGTCTCTACTAAAAAAATACAAAATAATTAGCCGGGCGCGGTGGCGGGCGCCTGTAGTCCCAGCTACTCAGGAGGCTGAGGCAGGAGAATGGCGTGAACCCAGGAGGCAGAGGTTGCAGTGAGCTGAGATCGTGCCACTGCACTCCAGCCTGGGCGACAGAAAGAGACTCCGTCTCAACAAAAAAAAAAAAAAAAAAAAAAAGATAATTCAACCTGTCTCAATTTAATTTCTGTCCCTATGGTTTTGTCCTTTTTCAGAATGTCACATACATGTAACCATACAGTGATTAGCCTTTTGTGTCTGGCTTCTTTCACTTGAGAGTCATCCATGTTGCTGCACGCATCCATCTTTGCTCCTGTTTATTGCTGAGTAATATACCAGGCACACCGCAATTTGTTTATGCATTTACTAGTTGATGGATGCTGGGGTCGTTTCCAGTTTGGGGTTGTTTTGAATAGGGTTGCTATGAACATTCATGTAAAAATCTTCGTGTGGACATACGTTTTCATTTTTCTTGCATAAATACCTGAGTGCAGTTATTAGGTCAGGTGATGTGTCTGTTTATGAGAAACTGACAAACTGGAATTACTCTTGTTGGTGAACTGTGTTTCTTTGACTATGACCCGATTGTGAAACTGAGCCATGTGGCTCACAGCTTTACAAGAGTTGCTCTTTGTACTCTTGTTGGGTGAATTTTAGCTGCATATGTTGTCTCTCCTAAAGGTATTTGCATTTTTTTTTTTTTTTTTTTTTTTTGAGATGATGTCTCGCTCTGTCACCCAGGCTGGAGTGCAGTGGTACGATCTCGGCTCACTGCAAGCTCCACCTCCTGGGTTCACGCCATTCTCCTGCCTCAGCCTCCCAAGTAGCTGGGACTACAGGCGCCCACCACCACGCCCGGCTATTTTTTTGTATTTTTAGTAGAGACAGGGTTTCTCCGTGTTAGCCAGGATAGTCTCGATCTCCTGACCTCATGATTTGCCCGCCTCAGCCTCCCAAAGTGCTGGGATTACAGGTGTGAGCCACCACGCCCGGCCAGGTATTTGCATTTTAAACAGAAGTCAACTATTCCGTTCAGCAAACACTCTCCCAAACTTCAAGTCATAGAATCGGCTTCATTCTCCATGTGAGAGGTTTCCCATGAGCCAGCAGGTTCTTGTTACCTTAGACAGGGTGCGCTCAGAACATCGTGTGGGTACCAATGAACCATATGTGTGCCTGCAACTCTAGGTAGATGAATCCCCTGAGTACTTCAACATCCAGGATTCTGCCAGGCAGAGGAAACGGCTCTGGAGGGAAGAGGCTGCCGGAGTGGTCCTCCTCTAACACTGTCCCTTGCTGTTTTTGTTCAGGTCCTGCGTTCTTTCTTTAGACTCCACTTCTGTCACTAGTGCAAAGCAAGCATCTTTTAGAGACAAAGGAGCATTGGACAAAAGGTCCCCAGGGAAACCTCTTTCCTGTCTCTCAGACTCTTCCATTCAGATGAGGGCAGAATCAGATTGGAAGGGGCTATCAAGATAACTGTTTTACTTCATGAATCTTCCTTCCTTCCTTCCTTCTTTCCTTCCTTCTTTTTTATTTTATTTTATTTTATTTTTATTTTTTCAGAGGAAATCTCACCCTGTTGACCGGGCTGGAGTGCAGTGGCACAATCTCAGCTCACTGCAACCTCCGTCTCCTGGGCTCAAGTGATTCTCATGCCTCAGTCTCCTGAGTAGCTGGAATTACAATCACCCACCATCACACCCGGCTAATTTTTGTATTTTTCATACAGACGGGGTTTCACCGTGTTGGTCAGGCTGTTCTCAAACTGCTGACCTCAGGTGATCTGCCCACCTCGGCCTTTCAAAGTGCTGAGGTTACTGGTGTGAACCACTGCGCCCGGCTCGTGAATGTCTTCGACTCCATCTGCTTCTCTATACCCCCACAGTGTAAGCCTCCCTTTGACACAGGAGCTAAAAAGGAATGATTTAGGCAGCTAGTGAGGGTAAGAGAGTCCTTGCTAAGGCTTCCCTTTTAACAAAAAGCAGTCCCCAAATCATTTCTTTTCTAACAAAAAGCAGCCTGTAAAATCGAGCTGCAGACATAGATAAGGAAGCTGGAAACTTGCACAGGTGAATGCTGGCAGCCATGCCAATAGGAAAAGGCTATCTGGAAGCCAAGTATCTTCAACATGGAGGCTCCTTTTTCCCTTTTCTTTGTCACGACGTGTACAGAAAGAAACGGGGAACACGGAGCCAACCAGGTGGAGGACCTATCTGCATAATAAAAGTTTAGGGGCCAGGCGCAGTGGCTCACCCCTGTAATCCCAGCACTTTGGGAGGCCGAGGAGGGAGGATCAGTTGAGGTCAGGAGTTCGAGACCAGCCTGACCAACATGGAGAAACCCTGTCTCTTCTGAAAATACAAAAATTAGCCAGGCATGGTGGCATGTGCCTGTAATCCCAGCTACTTGGGAGGCTGAGACAGGAGAATCACTTGAACCCAGGAGGTGGAGGTTGCAGTGAGCTGGGATCACACCATTGCACTCCAGCCTGGGTGACAGAGCAAGATTCTGTCTCAAAAAAAGATTAGGGTGGGGAAGCCAGCTTCTTCCCGAGCTATGTAAATGGAACACCTGGTTTGACCAATCTTCTGGGCCCTATGTAAATGAGACACTGCCTCCTCAAGCTCATCTATAAAACCTGGTACATTTCACCATGGAACTGGAACACCCACTTGGGAGCTCCTCTTTCTCTGCAGGAAGGAGAGCATTTCTCTTTCTTTTGCCTATTTAAACCTCTGCTCTTAACCTCACTCCTTGTGTGCCTTGTGTATTCTTGTCCTTGATTTCCTTGGCTTGAAGCAATGAACCTCAGGTGTGACCGCAGACGACCCTGGTGGGTGCCTCACTGACCTGCTGCCTTCTATTCTCGGTCCATCTTCTGGTCTCCACGTGGCAGCCAGAGGAGCTGCTTTATTTTAAGGTTTTGATTGATTGATTTAAATTGGTAAACACATGGTTCAAAATTAGAAAGGTACAAAAATGTAGGCAGAAAAAAGTCTCCTTCCACCTCCCCCCGACTTTTTTTAAGAGACAGGGTCTCACCATGTTGCCCAGGCTGGTCTCAAACTTTTGGCCTCAAGCGATCCTCCCACCTTGGCCTCCCAAAGTGCTGGGATTACAGGCATGAGCCACCGTGTGTGGCTGAGATATATGTTTTTAGACACACATACACACACACACACACATACAATGATCATGTCATTCCTCTGCTGATAGCCATTCAATGGCTTCCCATTTCATTGAGGATAAAACACCAACTCTATAATAAGGTCCTAGGGTCAGGCTCGAGCAGCCCTGACTCCCTGTTTGGGATCTCCTTGCCACCCAGAGTTGGGACCCTCGGACCTCCTCTCAGTCTCTCCAGCATGCTGGCTTCACCCCCTTCAGGGTTTGTACACACACTGCTCCCATTGCCTGGAAGGTTTCTTTCTCCACTTCACCTAGTGAAGCACCCTCATTTTTCAGATCTTGGTCTGAGAACTGCTTCCTCATGGAAGCCTTCCGTGATCCCCATGCCTGGCCAGGTCCTAGGGTCATGGGACCCTGTGACACCACTTCAGATCTCTTACCACCATTTATCGCCATTCTGTGTTGAGAGATTATTTGATCACGGGATTTGAGGAATCCTGCACTAGACTGGCAGTGACAGGGCAGCAGCTCTCCTGCTTTCCTCATCACCATATCTCCAGGGTCCAGCACAGTTCCATGGAACACAAAGACAGCAGCTAGCGTTGGCCGAGCGCTTACCATGTGCCAGGCCCCGTTGTCAGCACTTTACACATAGCACATTCCTGTAATCAACATGAAAGTCTGGAGACAGGTGCAATGATCATCTCTATTTTACAGACAAGGAAACTGAGGCTCAGCTAAGCAAGTCAACTCATATCACTACTAACTCTGACATTACATGCCGGCTGCAGGAGTTTGGTAAGTATTTGTTGAATGAGTGACTAATAAATAAAAGAGAGAATGAAAAACGGAATGAATGAAACTCTCATGTAATGGAGAGAAAAGCTGAGACCCCCCAGGAGAGGAGCAACCTGACTAGGTTATTCAATGCGGCAGAGGTGGAGCTGGGAGGGTGGTGCAGGTGCTGCCCATGGGGCCGGCTTCTCCCAGCTGTCCCACCTGGCCTCTCAGCCACATGCCCCTGCTAGCCAGTAGCCCCAGCCCCAGCAACTCAGCCTGGCACTCACTGCCCTTCCCTCCTCCCTCACAGTGGCTCTCCCACCCTTTCCCTAGAGCTTCCCAAAGCCTGTCCCTGGATGCCTCCTCCCAGAAAATCAGCAGGCCTCTCCCAGATTCCCCCAGCCCCTCCACTTCTGCTCTCAGACACCCTCCGGCATGGACCCACACAGCCAGGGCTACAGGTGCAGCCCCTGAATGAAGAGACATCTTCACTGCCCCACTGCCGCCATCTTTTCAGTTCTTCAAGTTGTTCTTGTCTTTTTTTCAATACAAAATCCCTGTGTGATGTTGGGAGTTAATTAATTGTATTCTGGCCAATTAACTGTAAGGAAAGTTTTTCCTTCCTTGTAGAAGAAAGGGCTTCCCTATAGAAGAGATGGCTACCTAGGGAGACTGCAGCTCTCTCTCTCTCTCTCTCTTTCTGTCTCTCTGTGTGTGTGTAAAACTCCATCTAGCTTTGATATCATTTAGATATCATTTATGAGGACTTGATGTCCAGAGCTGTGGCAACCATTTTATGACATGAGACAATAAGCTTGCGGCTGAAAAGTCTAAATGCTGAGAAAGGCAGTGTGGAGAGAGCCTGGATCCTTCTTGATAATCTCCCTCTGGAGGGTTCGTTAGGTAAGCACTATTGTCCTTACAGCCCAGTGGTCATTGCTCTGATTTTCTGCAACTTGAAGCTGAAAGCATTCTTTTTTTTTTTTTTTTTTTTTTTTGAGACAGCATCTCGCTCTGTTGCCCAGGCTGGAGTGCAGTGGCCGGATCTTGGTTCACTGCAAGCTCCGCCTCCCGGGTTCACGCCATTCTCCTGCCTCAGCCTGCCGAGTAGCTGGGACTACAGGCGGCCGCCACCTCGCCTGGCTAGTTTCTTGTATTTTTTAGTAGAGACGGGGTTTCACCGTGTTAGCCAGGATGGTCTCGATCTCCTGACCTTGTGATCCGCCCGTCTTGGCCTCCCACAGTGCTGGGATTACAGGCTTGAGCTACCGCGGCCGGCCAGCCTGAAAGCATTCTTTACTGATTGAGTGAGGATGCCTTCACCTCCTTAGGAAGCACATAGGAAGTTCAGGCACAAGGAGACAGGAGGGAAAGCGCTGACCTACGAGTCAGCCAACATGGACTCTCGCTGACTCCACCACCAATTAGTGGCCTGACCCAGGGCAAAGTCACTTCCTCTCTCACTCTGTTTTCTTCCTGGGAAAATGAGGGGCTGCATGACAGCAGCGGCGTCTCCTAACAGTGACTCACAAGCCCCCCAAAGCCACAGTGAGCTGCTTGAACTTTTACTGATGGCAGTGAGGGGCGGAGAGGGTCCGCACTGAGCTCAACTGTGACGGTTTGGAGGTGACTCAGTGAGGAATCAGACAACCCCGGAGTCTTTTTTTCATTCCTGTTCCCCATTTGTCAGCAATCCTTCATCGTGCCCCAGTTTCAGGGTGTATTTTTAGTGAAAATAAACTTGCACAGCTCAGGATTACACAATTCCTTCAAGAGCTTCAGCATCACCTGCTGATGGACCCAGGCTAATGAGTAGGTCACGTGGAGGTGGTCACCCCCCTCCCCGACGGTGGCTGGGAGTAGCTGGTGAGGCCCACCGACCCCAAAGTTCAGGAAGGTGGGCTAACGAGGGAAATCATTTAATTTTGCCGGAAAAACAGACAAACACAAATCTCCACGGCCTACAGCCTGGGGCGAGATGAGTGCATGTTCAGCCTGGGATTCAGAGTCAGGCCTTCGAGGTATCCAGCGTCTAGTGAGGAAAACAGAGCTGCTTTTTGCAACCTTTTGCCTTCTAAATCCAGGCCTGCAACTGGCTTGTGTTGTGCCGAGCAGGTAAACGGGTTTGATCGGTTCGCCAAAGCGTGTTTGGGAGTGGGGAGCTGGGGTGGTGGGGAGGTTCAATCCTCTGCCTAAATAAGGGAAGAGAATTTAGCATTTCTAGAGGCCACGGAGAAGGCAGAATAATCACAGGCACTGTTGGTGACCTGCCCAGATCCCCACTGCAGGAATGAAACACTCCTCCTGCTGGGAACTGAGAACCACCCCAACCAAGAAGCCGCTGAGCTCACACTGCCCCAGCCTCATTCAATGACTCACCTACACGGGGATCAAAGAGGCCAAGTCCCTGGGCTCAAGGTGGGATAAATCTGTGGTTCCCTCCACAGTCCGGAGCTTCTGGTGGGACCTGGCTGAGGCTAGGCTTCCACTGTCCCCCACATTCCTGCCTGGCTTCTCCCCCTGCCCTGTCCTGACTCCCTCACTTCCTTACAAGTCCCTCCTGAGAGTTCGCCTTCCCTCCATAGATGACCTGCACAGGGACCTCTGTCTCAGATGCTAGTTCCGCAAAAGCCACCTAGGACCTAGGGTATGGAAATGAGGAGGAGAGGGGGGCACTTGGGCTGGATAAGGCCCCTCAGATGGGACCAAACAGCTAATGTCCAAGGTCTTTTAAGCACATGAATATTTAATGTTCTATAATCCACATGAATTGAACTGTTTTGTATGAACCTTATTAGTTGGGTAGACATGGGCAGGTCTTTCAATCTTCTGCTGTGATGTAAGCTCTTAGCCCATCCCCTGCAATCTTAAGTACAGTCTGTTACACACAGAAATTCCCTGCAAGTGTGTGTGTATGTGTGTGTATATGTGTGTGTATGCATGTGTGTGTATGCGTTTGTGTGTGTATGTGTGTGTATGTGTGTGTGTATATGTGTGTATGTGTGTGTGTATGTGTGTGTATATGTTTTTGTGTGTGTGTGTATGTGTGTGTTTGTGTGTGTGTGTGTGTACACACAGGGTTAGTGGTTGGGTTCCACAATTGGATTGACCCCAAATGGCCAGAATGTGCAGGATAGTGATCTAATCCATAAATGGAATTAACTCAGTAGAAAGGAGCTGGAGGTGATCACCAGCCTATAAATACTTGGAGAATTTGCATCAGTGTTGGAGAGGACTTGGAACTTCCTTGGGAAATAGATGAGAATTGGAATCATTCTTTATTACATCTTGAGGAACAGAAAGACAGCTGGTATGGAAGACACTACTAGTTGTCTACATAGCATCCATTCTCTCTTTCTTTCTTAGTAACAGAGCGTTGGTTTTATTCTGGAGAGCAGTGTGCTCAATTAAAAGAATATATTTCTCAGAACAGTTGGCATGGCCAATGAGATGAAAACACTACCTTTTGTTTTGAGGTCTCTGTAAGAAGAGCACAGCATGGACCCTTTGTGTCCTGTCCTTCTCCCTGATGCTTCCTACCTGGAACATAGATGTGATGACTGGAGCTTCAGCAGCCATCTGGAACTATGATGAGACTTTGGGGATGAAAGCTCCATGCTGAGTACGGCAGAGCAGAAAAATCCAAGGACCTTCAGTCTCTGAAGACTCGGTGGAGGTGCCAGGCCAGCCCCTTTGAGGTTTAAACAATGGAAGTTGGAGCTCCAGTACTCACAGCAGCATGCGTTCCTCGTGAATTCTGCTTTCATGAGCAGAGTCTTTGCCAAGTTACCCCCTTTTTACCAGGATCATCATTATTGCTTCTTCCCATGTTTTCCATGGGAACGATGATGGGAAAGGGAGAGCGTGGGCTTAGGAGTCAGACACTTGGTTCAGGGGACCTCAGCAGAGACAGCAGTTTCAAGTTTGAGTGTGCTGTGGAACCACCTGGAAGGTTTGTTAAAATGCAGGCTGCTGCTGGCCCCTGACCCCGCAGTTTTTGATTCAGTAGGTCTAAAGGGAGGCCTGTGAACTTGCATTTCTAATTAGCTTCCAAGAGATGCTGATGCGGCTGGCCTGGGAACCACATCATCCTCATGGCAATCACACTACCCTAATTTAAAAATATCTTTTCTGTCATTAATTTAACAACTAGGTACTTCATCCTGTATTCATTTCAACACAGGATGCATTCATTCATTTAACAAATAATTACAAAGCAGCCACTGTGCGCCAAGCTCTAGCACTGGGGACTCAACAGTGGAGCAAACCAAGCCTCTGATGTCAGCTCGGAAGCTAACGTCCTTGTGCAAGAGAAAGGTAATGACAGATAACCGATTAAAACTATAACACAACCAGGTGCAGTGCCATCCCAGCTACTCAGGAGGCAGGAGGATCACTTGAGCCCAGGAGTTTGAGGTTACAGTGAGCTATGATCGCATCCCGGCACTCCAACCAGGGTGACAAAGTGAGATCTTGTCTCTAACGAGACAGAGAGAGAGAGAGTGAGAGAGACAGAGAGAGAGTGTGTGTGTCTGTATGTGTGCACTCTAGTGACAGGCAGGGACAAATGCTATGAAGAAAAATAAATCAGGGTAAGGGGATAGAGAGTGATAGGAGATGCAATTTTAGAGAGGATGGCCAGTGAAGGACTTTTAAAAGAAAAGGTGTACAAAAACTCACCTACAATAAAGGACTGAGCAGTGCAGAATTCTGGGGCAAGAGCATCTCAGGTGCAGTGAATGGCAAGTGCAAAGGCCTGGGGGAGGGACATGTTTGCTATGTTGAGTCCTCATCAAGATCTGCAGGCTGGAGCAGAGAGAGCCAGAGGGAGAGAGGCAGAAAAGAGGGCACAAAGATGGGCAGGGCCAGCCCATGGGGATCTTTCAGGGCACAGTAAGGATTTTGGGTTTTAGTTAAAGCTCGAGGGGAGCCATTGGAAGGAGTGACATGATCTGACTTCTGTTTTCAAAGGAACACTCTGACTTAGGGGCTGCTGCTCTCATTCAGGCAAGAAATGATGGTGGCTAGGGTAGGACAGATGGGGAGAAGTGGACAGATCTAATAGGATTTGCTGTCACCTTGGATATGTGGTGTAAGAACAAGATCAGAGCCAAGGACAACTCCTAGGATTTTAGCCTGGGTAGCCAGGTAAATGGTGGCTATTCAGGAATTCTTAGATGCTGTATCTACTGGGGAAGGCCACAGGGAAAGCAGATGATGAAGACATAATGTCTGCCCTCCAGATCTCGCTGTTCAGTGGGATTCTCCATAAACATGCATTGAGGGCCCAGGCAAGATCATTCCCAAGGGGAGGGCTGGTCCTATTTGGGCCGCCTTTGTCAGTTTATATGATTAGGGAAATTCCTTTCGGGGCTCTAGTTTCATAACAGATGTCATGGGAAAAGCTACCGTGGCATCCAAACCCTGCTGGTTGAGCAACCCCGTAGATTACAGATAGATGTGTGGTTTACACATCGCTAGAATTGGAAAGAGCCAAAGAAACTGGTGAGGGAGGCTCAGAACAGAATTCCAGGTGAGCGCGATGCAGGCTTACTAAAATAACTCAGCATCAAGAGGAACAATGACAACTATGCTGTCACAGGTGTGCTGTACTGTAACAGCCTAGCAAACTCTTCTAGACTTGGGGAGTTAGAAACAGCATTTCAGGCTTGATTATTCATCAGTTGCTAGCTGGCAGGGGAGGGAGTGGGAGTCTCAGATTTTCTTTGCATTTTTTTTTCTAGTAGTTCATAATTCCTATATAATTCAAATATCAGCTGAAGCCTTCCTACACCTTGAGAACTTCAAAAATATTAGTGTGTGGCCGGGTGCGGTGGCTGATGCCTGTAATCCCAGCACTTTGGGAGGCCAAGGTGGGAGGATTGCTTGAGACCAGGAGTTTGAGACCATCCTGGGCAACACAGCAAGACTCTGTCTCTACAAAAAATAAATAAATAATTAGTTGGGTATGGTGGCCTGTGCCTGTAGTCTCAGATACTTGGGAGGCTGAGGCAGGAGAATTGCTTGAGCCCAGGAGTTTGAGGCTGCAGTAAGTTATGATCATGCTACTGCACTCCAGCCTGGGCAACAGAGCAAGACCCTGCTCTAATAATAATAATAATAATAATAATAAATAGTAGTATGAACCCCTCAATTATAAGCCCTCTGGAGTCTACATCAACATTTCTGTGAATTTGGGGGAAGGGTCGGGACTCCTGTTGTCAAGGTTACCTTGTATCTCCACGCAATTGCTTCTCTTAGCATTGCCTTTGTCTCACACAAAACCGATGAGACTCAAAGATCACTTTCTTTCTTATTTTCTACTATAATCTTATTATAAGCAAGAGTCTCATATGGCCCAGTTTTTGGATGGAGTTGTATTCAGGATGCACAGTCCAGTAAACAAAGGTAATTAAAAAGTAATTCCAGGCTGGGCGTGCAGTAGTTCATGCCTGTAATCCCAGCACTTTGGAAGGCTAAGGCAGGAGGATCCCTTGAGCCCAGGAGTTCAAGATTGGCCTGGGCAACATAGCAAGATCTCATGTCAGAAAAAAAGTGGGGGGGATTCCAATTTTTATGTTCATCTTTCAAATCACCCTGAAGAGGACCTCCATCATATTTCATACCATTTCACCCTCTTCTTTGTCTACAGCCTCACTCAGTCATCCCCTTTTTTTCTTTTTCGTCTTCTTTTTTTTTTGAGACAGAGTCTTGCTCTGTTGCCCAGGTTGGAGTGCAGTGGCATGATTGCCCGGAGCCTTTAGTTCTCCGGAAGACACCTTATGATTTGATCTGAGCTGAGCCTTTGACCTTGTGGATTTGTCGACGGAGCGACTAGACCTAATGATGATTTCTCGAAGAACTGAACTTTTCCCAGCCGAGCTTTTTCCGATATCTGTCTTTTCCGCCTTTTGATTTCTCCTTCCTCTTTTCTTCCGCCTTTTTCCCTTCCTTCCTTCCCTCCCTCCCTCCCTCCCTCTCCCTCCTTCCCTCCTCCCTCTGTCTCTCTCTCTTCTTTCTTTGTTTCTTTCTTTCTTTCTTCCTTCTCTTCTTTCTTCCTTGTCTCACTCTGTCGCCGCCTCAGGCTGGAGTGCAGTGCACAATCTCAGCTCATGAAACCTCTGCCTCCCGTCTGCCACCTCCCACCTCAGGCCCCCTGGAATAGCTGGATTATGTGGTGCCTGCCAAGTGCCCAGCTAATTTAGGTCTTTTTAGCAGAGACAGGGTTTCACCATGCTGGCCAGGCTGGTCTGAACCTGACCCTGCGTGATCCACCTGCCTTGGCTTCCCCAAAATTGATTAGGTGGTGAAACTACACGCCTGGCCACTGTTTCTTTATTTCTTGCCATTCTTCTAGTCTCACAAAAGGACGCAAAATAGGCTGCAAAAGTTCAAACTTGCATAGAGCTTGTGTGTACGTGTGCCTGCACACGCGTGTGCATGTGTGAGACAGACGTTAGCTTTATTAATCTTCTAAATACCCATTCTCTCTCCCCATATGGGCTCACTAAAGGTAATTTTCTTTGTCCACTCAACTTCTTCCCTCCCCCTGCCCACTCCCACAACACAGTCACTAGGGTAGAGAGCACGTCACTAAAGATTTGGTGGGAGAGCCCAAGGGATTCTGTCAGAAACGCAAGTAATGTAACCATGCACATCAGGCATCTGAGTTCTTAAGAAGCCTCCCACCACCTAGCCCTGGGGTTCTCACTGGCTGTCTATCCACATCAGCCCATCGTGACCCATTTTGATGGCTTCTTTATATATCACCTGTCTATACTGATTGCCACCGTCCCTCCTCTTCTTTAAGGAGCAAAGTGACAAATTTCACTCCTCATCTTTTTTTTCTTTTGAGATGCAGTTTCACTCTTGTTGCCCAGACTGGAGTGCAGTGGCACAAACTCAGCTCACTGCAACCTCCGCCTCCCAGGTTCAAGTGATTCTCCTGCCTAACCCTCCTGAGTAGCTGGGATTACAGGTGCCCGCCACTACATCCGGCCAATTTTTTTTTTTTTTTTTTTGTATTTTTAGTAGAGACAGAGTTTCACCATGTTGGGCAGGCTGGTCTTGAACTCCTGACCTCAGGTGATCCACCTGCCTCGGCCTCCCAAAGTGCTGGGATTACAGGAGTGAGCCACCGTGCCGGCCTCACTCCTTGTCTTATGCAGAGCAGTTTAGCTCCTTAGCAGAAGGGTTGCAAGCATGGGAACTGGAGCCAGTCAGCTTGGGTTTGAATCCTGCCTCCTGCTGACTAGCTGTGTGACCTCAAGAAGGCTTCATCACTTCTTGTTTCCTAGTTTCTTCATTGCCAAAATGGAATTAGTGCTAATCCCTTCCTCCTAGGGTTGTTGGGAGGATTAACTGAGTTAACCGACATCAAGTACTTAGCGAAGCACCTAGTATAGAGCAGGTGCTCGTGAAATCTCAGCTTTTATTAGTCTCCTGAGCACTTGGGCTCATCCATCATCTCCTAACAGAGAGACTCGTTCAAGCCTTCCAAATGAAGGATGCTTCCTCCCCAGGAAGGATTTTGGTGCTGGCCACGAATGCTGTTTAGCCTTGTTGCTTCCGTAAAGGGTACTGGGTTTGAATCCCGACTCTACCACTTTCTGGCTGTGTGACCTTAAGCAGATCCTTCGACATCTGTGAGTCTGTTTCCTCATCCTTAAAATGGAGATAACGGCGCTACCCATTTCCTGAGATTGTTAGGATTAAGGGAGCATGCATGTGAAGCCTCTGGAGTGGTAAGGATTTGTGGGGTGTCGGCGGGGCACTGGGTGCTGTCCAATGTATCAGTTCTCAGCCCAGTGAACAACACCCAGGTAGTGGTCCACAAATGTGTTTGCAGCCTCCCCCCGGCTCCCCCCGCCAGAGCTGTGCAATGGTGGTTCTTCATGAAGGAAAGGTGCTCCTGGGAAACAGACAGAGTTGGGATCAACTAACAAGGTGATCTCAGGGGAGGGCAAGACCCCTGTGGACTGGGAAGACTTTCTAAGGGAGGGAGAGCTTGGGCTGGGCCACGTAAACAGGGAGGATTTGAATAAGGACCATGTGGAAGGAACTTCAGACAGGAGGGGCTCCTGAGCAAAGACTGGGAGGTAGGACTGGGCTTTGTGTGCAAAGCCAGCTTCCTGGGAACTGCCACACCCTCTGATTCAGCTAAATCCACAGATAGGGCTGAGCAGCTGGCTGGGCCTGGGCAGAGGGTTCGTGTTATGGGTGGGTAACTGACAAGAGCAGAACAGAGGGCTGCGGAATGTCCCCTGCCAGGCCGAGGTGCTTGGACTTCAGTGTTATTAGTGATAATAGCAAAGCAATAAGAACAAGCATCACTTGTTGCACTCTCAGAAACCAAGCACCGCATCTCAGAGTGCAACACTGTAGCTCGGAGCCGCACATCAAATCTGTGTCAGAGTCTGGATGGATACTGAGGTCCAGTGGACCCCAGAGGCCAGGCCCCTGACTACAAGGAGAGCCCACACTGTCCCGGGGCACCCACAGCCTCTGAGCATTGGCAGAGTCCGTCCTTAGGGTCAGCTCTGTCCCAGGAAGGAGGTGGGGGTGCCTTGTGAGCATCCTGTTGTCCGTCTCCTCCCCTCCCCCATTTCCTCTTCTTCTCTCCGCTCCTCCTTCTGACCACGCACTGGCTGGGGACACCTCCAGGCCACCCTCAGCCCCCAGTGGATTTGGCCTCCATGGAGTGCAGCCCGAGTGTCTCCAGAGCCCTTCCTCCAGCATTCCCTGTCTGGATAGGACCAAGCAAGGTAGAGGTGGCGCAGGTGGAGAAGGAGGAGAGAACCTTCTCCAATGAGAGAGGGGACTGCACCTCTCCAACCCAGGTTTGGCATTTTATGTGCTGGGAATGAGAAGCCCAGGGTTGCTATGGAAACTACCATCCCCTGCTCCCTCTCTTATTCTCTGTGGGAAGTTCTTGCATGTGAGGGGTGTGGGGTACGTGGGTAGGGGGCACTCCTGCTGCACACAGTGCTGGAACGCAGAAGGACCGTCTCTAGGGGTGGGAGATGCAAGGGATGGATGAGAGCCAGGAGAAGGGCCTCTGGGGCTCCTGATCCTAGGAGGGGCTTCAGGGCTTCCGACTTGAGAGCGGGGCCAGGGGCAGCCATGGAGCTCAGGGGGATTCTCTGGAATCATCCTGGGAGTGACCATGCATACTTGAAAGGCACAGAACAATTTGTAAAACGCAGTCAGATGGGCCACTGGGAAAGAGCTTGGGCCCTACAGTTACCAAGATGTAGGCTTGAATACCCGTACAGCTCATGCTCCTAAGCTTCCATTTCTCTACTAGAAGATATGCCTAGGGACAGCAGCCTCAGAGAGTGGTGACATGAAACCATGATGCTATGCACCTGGTCCCTGCCTGGTGTCTATACAGCAGGCAGTATCCAGTTAAGGGGGGCTCTTCTCTTCCCTTTCCCATCTCACCCGATCCCATTCAGATAGGCAGTAGGAGCCCACTTTACAGATAAGGGGACTGAGGCCCAGCCAGGGTGAGGAAGGGGCTCAGGGTCCATAGGGGGTCTGGGCAGGGCCAGGAACTACACAAGCTCTTCTGCCTTCCCTTGCACTCTTGTCCCTGCTGCCTGGCGCTGACCTTAACTGTCAGCCACCGTGATCTGTGGGACTCCCTGCATCTGAGTTCGGTGTTAACCCCCCGCGCTTCTTGACACCGTCATTAGGGGGACCAGGCCTGCGGCAGAAACAACTCTCTTTTGGCTTTTATTATTAAAATAGAATAAAGTAGCAAGCTTTCTCTGTGGGGGAGGGAAATGATGGAGGTGGGGGAAAAAAACAGCCTCCCAGCTCCGAAGCCGACACCCCCATGCAGCAGCGCCCCTCAGCTCCCAGAAAGGAAGGAGTTCCTTCTAGGTGAGTTGTCAGCTCTTTCTGGTGCAGAAGAAGGTGGAAAACTAATTTTAACCTCTCAGGACTTTTTTTTTTTTTTTTTAGCTTTCAAGTTTTTCAGACCAGGGGAAGGACATCAGGTACCCCGCCACGTCCATTGAGTCACGGGGGAAGAAGGGAAACAAGGGTGATTTCGCCTCCACCAGGCAGGTTTTGCAAACCCCAGGTGGATACTGATGCCAACCTGGGCTCGGCAGGTCTCTACTTTCTCCCCGCCACCCCACCAGAAAATGAGGTCCCTCCTATTCCACCTCTCCCCAAATCCAAGGGAGGTGTCAGCAGGCTGAAGTCAGGTATGTGAGGTTATGAAACCTGGGGCCTGAGTTCCAGACCACCTCCTTCAGGGATTTGCTGTGTGGCCTTGAGTAAGTCACTTCCTCCTCTGGGCCTCAGTTGCCTCATCTGTCCCAAGGGGAACACTAATTTCCATCTTGTTCACTTCCCAGGGTGGCCACAGAGGTTTAAACCAGTGTGGGCTGATGTCTAGGCCCCAGCATTTAGAGGCTGTAACCAAACTGGGAGGATCCTATGGAGAGTGATCGGAATGGGGCAAGGACCCCTAATCTGCCCACTTGATGGGGGAGAACCAAGAGCTCAGCCTCCACGTTCATGTTGAACCCAGCCCAGTGCTTGGCATGTGGTCGTTAAGGCACGTTTAGAACAGGATAAATCAATGAGGGTTCCCATAGGGAATGATGGGACAAGGTTAGCCTGAGAAGACATTCATGGGAAATCAGCCAATTGATCTACAAGCAGTAGAGGGGCTGTCACAAGGCTTGAGGAAGAGATTAGAGATAGTGCCTGGGGACAAATGAGTAGACACTGCAAGAAGACAGATTTCAATTCTACACAAGGGCCATGGAGTGAGAGCAGGGGAATGAGCTTGGATTAGGCATTTGCAATGTGTCTGGAAACTGAATGGAAATGGCTATATTTTGTTGAGCCCTTGCTGAGAAGCAGTAAGCTGGGGTGAGGACTCAGTGTCTGGAGCCAGATGGCCTGGGTTCGAATCCTGACTCTGCTACTAATCAACTATGTGGCCCTGGGAGAGTTACTTCCCATCTGTGTCTCAGGTTCCGTTATCTGTAAACTGGGGAAAATAATGTTACCTGCCTCAGGAGCTGCTCTAAGGATTACCGCACATGTGCATAGATAAATCTACCTGTAAATCTATAGATGATTTACGTCCATAAATCTATCCGGAGCAGAGCCTGGCGAATAGGAAGTGCTTCATAAGCGCTGTGTGAGTGTTGGCCAGGAGCACTGCTCCCCCTTGGTCCTGCGCTACTTCATTTCATGTAATCTTCCCAATGATCCTAGAAGAGGTGCTGCTATTATCGCCATTATCCAGATGGGGAAACTGAGGCCCATCTAGATTCAGCAGTGTGCTTAAGGTCACCTATCTTGAAAATGGCAGCACCAAAACTCGAGCGTAGTTCTGCTTGCTCGGAAGCTAGAATTCCTAATCACTGAGTAATGTTCAGATCATCCCTCTTGAGAGAGACAAGCTGTACCTTGCTCTCCCAGCCCAGGTGCAGAGGTCCAGAGACAGCAAGTACCAGACTCAATGCCACAAAGCTGTCTAGTGAAAGAACTCAGGTTTGGCTCCAAGGTTCACAGGCTTGCTTTCCACGGCACCATAGCTAACCCTGGCTGCTATCTCGGGCCAGCACAGGTTGGGTGGGCCCTCCGTGAGGATGCTGAGATTCAAGATGAGAAAAGGTGACCTTTCTGCTCTCTTGTAGCTCTGAGTGGGATGATTAGGTGAGATGATGAACGTGGAGGCCCTCCAGAGGATGGAAATCGGGCGCACACGTGAGACTGGTGTGCGGCTGCTCGTTACCAGCAGGGGCCAGAAAGCCCAGATTCCCGTTTGTGGGAGAACAGGAAGCACCCACACATCACCCGGATTATTTCTTCTCTTTCCCTCTCTCTGCCGCCTTGTCTCTCTCTCTCTCTTTTTGTCTGTGTTTCTGCCTCTCTCTCTCTCTCCTTGTCTCCCATCCTCCCTCTCTCTCTAGAAAAAGATTTATTCCCCCCTGCCCGGCAGCACACTCAACCAAAATGAGTAATTAATCCTCACAGCTCCTCTTTATCTGGCCCTCTCCTATTTGGTTACTTTTGGCCCAAGAATATTGGAAGATATGCTACCCAGAGTAAATTACCTTGTTTAACTGACTCTCTGCTTGGAAATATGTTACATTCTAAAGGTCATTTTATAAAAGGGATTACTAGATCAAGGCAATGCCACGTCAGCTTGATTGCTGTATCAACGTAAGAAACCAGGGCAAAAATAGAGAATCTAGAGTTATTTACTCGTCTGTGTCAGGAAGCAGGCTATTCATCTTTTCTGGAATCGAGTAAAACTGCTCCCAACGCATTTTAGACAGGAATCTTCATGTAACGGGAGATAATAATAGGAAGATACACTGGTTTGAGGGTTTCTTAAAGAGAGATTCGATGGAGTGGAGGGGTCTGGAGATACCCGGCTTTCACCATGGAAAATAATATATCCTCTCTCTTTTTCTTTCTTTCTTCTTCCTTTCTCTCTCTCTGTTTCTTTCTTTCCTTCCTTCCCTCCCTACTTCCTTCCTTCCTTCTCTTTTCTTTTGTTTCCTTTCCTTCCTTCCTTCCCTTCCTTCCTTCCTTCCTTCCTTCCTTTCTTTCTTTCTTTCTTTCTTTCTTTCTTTCTTTCTTTCTTTCTTCTTTCTTTCCTTCCTTCTTTCTTTCTCTTTCTCTCTTTCTTTCATACCTTCTTTTTCTTTCTCTCCCTCTCCTTCCTTTCTTTTTCTCCTCATTTCATCGTTCGGCTTCCATTCCGTCATTTCGGCTGTGCTCCACGCTGTGCTGTCAACCATCATCATCCTCCCCTCCTCCTCCCTCTTTCTTTCGGATTCAGGCTTTTGCTCGTTCCCTCAGGATGAGATGGACGCTTAGACGCTGGTGGACGAGGGGGCACGTCCTGGCCTTCTGAAGCTTTGGGTCCAGGAGAGGACACAGGCGGGTAAGCAGCCATGGAAGATGGTGCAGAGTGCCGTGCTGGGAACAGTTTGCTGGGGGTTCGTGTGGATCCCTGCAAAGGCTTGTTCCAGCTTAGGAAATGTTAGCCTGACCAGGTGGAAGGCTCACCCCTGCTCGCCATCTGTTGAAGAAGGGTCACGTACGTGCCACCTGGCTTCCTGCGGGGAGATAGCATCTGGAAGGCAGAGAAAGCTCCTCTGGGGGGAGAAGTTTCACTGGGCACCATCATGATTTATTCAGCAGCGTCAGACACCTGCACCCTGGGGCCAGCGCCGGCCTTGGTGGTTCTCCAGGATTCGTTCTGGGTGCACACACCTGTCTTTTCCTACACCCAGGGAACAGGGGCTGGGGGACAGAGGCTAGTCCAGAGGCAGCAGCCTCTCCCACCCTTAGCCGGCTGGGTAAGGGAAGGAAGCAGTCCTGGCCAGAGCCCCAGACTCACAGCGGATGCGTCCAGCTCACCTGGTGGCAAGAGGGCGCCAGAAATGTCCTTGGAGCCCTGAGTCCCAGCACCAGGACTGTTCCCCACCAGGTTGCTCCTCCTAGGCTCACCACGAGACTCACTATCCCGTGAAGCCTTCTCCTAGTAACCCCAGGCGGAACTCACTGCCATCAGCACCTGGCAGGCTCCCTTTGTGTGGATTGTGTGTGCACACACGTGCACGTGATGTGTTTACAAACTAGAGGTGGGCTGTTTTGATACCTCCAAGCTAGGATTATGTTAACACTGTCTGAGTAATATAAATCATCACTGATTAAAACCAGCTTGCATTTGCATAACATGTTGTACTTTTCCAGATGCTGCTCACATCTTCATTTTATGCATCGGTCTCACCAGAATCCCAAGAGTCGGAGAGGGCGGGTATTAGATGTCCCCAAGAAGTGTCATCTGGCGTTGATGACTGAGCAAGGAGGAGTCAAATCTCCTGGACCCCATGCTCACAGCACAGCTGGAGGAGACAGAGGTCTCGCCTTTACCGAGCTTAGCGGTATGACATGTTTCTCCAGACCATCCTTGCAGTTTTTAACACCACTGTTTTAATGATAATTTTGTTTAAAATTTTATTTTTATTTGGCTAAAGATTGAATAAGGCTGGTGCGGTGGCTCATGTCTGTAATCCCAGCACTTTGGGAGGCTGAGGCGGGCAGATCACAAGGTCAGAAGTTCGAGATCAGCCTGACCTACATGGTGAAACCCCGTCTCTACTTAAAATACAAAAATTAGCCAGGTGTGGTGGTGCACGCCTGTCATCCCAGCTACTCAGGAGGCTGAGGCAGGAGAATAGCTTGAACCCAGGAGGTGGAGGTTTCAGTGAGCCGAGATGGTGCCACTGCACTCCAGCCTCGGTGACAGAGCGTGACTCTGTCTCAAAACAAAAGCAAAACCAAAAACACCCAAAAAATCCAAGATTGAATGAATAGTAAGCTAGGAACACAGTAGCTGGTTCGTGTAAAGTTTAGTTGCCTAATATTGATATTAGGCAAAGTTTTAATTTTTACCATGTACAGCAAAACCTAATGCTGTTTCCCTATTGTTATTCTACTTTCTTTTGGTGTGTGGCCATGAAGACTGAGGCTGGCCATAGCCAGGACCCACCCCAATAACCATTTCTTCTGTTTTCGTTTTGAGCAGGCCCTAAGCTAAGCACTTTGCAGGCACGATCTCAATAAACTGTGATAACAAATCGACAAAGTGTGGCCAGGCGCAGTGGCTCACGCCTGTAATCCCAGCACTTTGGGAGGCCGAGGCGGGTGGTTCATCTGAGGTCAGGAGTTCAAGACCAGCCTGACCAATATGGAGAAACCCCGTCTCTACTAAAAATACAAAAATTAGCCAGGCGTGGTGTCAGTCGCTTGTAATCCCAGTTACTCTGGAGGCTGAGGCAGGCGAATTGCTTGAACCCAGTCGGGCAGAGGTTTTGGTGAGCTGAGATCACACCACTTCACTCTATCCTGGGTGAAAGAGTGAGTCTCCATCTCAAAAATAAAAAAGACAAAATGGATATCAGTTTTATTCCCATTGTGCAGATGAGGAAACTGAGGTTCGGCAAGGCTCGGTGATTTACTGACAGTTACACTGGTAGGAGTGGTGGTGCAAAGGTCCACACCCAGACTGTCCCCAGCTCCTGGGGGAGTAACCATTAAGCTTTACTGCCTCCCTCTTCTCCAGCTCCTCTGCCACAGTGGGGCTCCTCTTCCACTGCCAGGACCCCAGGTAGGAGCAGGGAAGTCGTGGGGAGGGAGAGTGAGCCCTGGATTGTAGCAGCGGCCACCAAAGGCAGGGCCACTGGAAGATGAGGCTACATTAGGCTTTTCATCCCTGCTGCTCCCTCCAGCTCCTTGTTACTATCCTTAATTATGAAATAACAGCGGTTCCCAGGCAGAGGGAGGGCGGGAGGGTGGCAGAGCGAGCATCCAGATGGCCCTCCTGGCAAGCGTGGGCCTCGCCTGGTCTTTATGTAAGAGTTGCTCTGCTTTCCAGATTGCCTTCGAGTCAGATGTTTAAACACTTGTTTTGTGTTTATGATACAGAGGAAGAAATTAAAAGGCCCCCAGGGGAAAACGAAGAAAGGAAAAACCAGGAGTGATTCTGGGGGGTTGTCAGGCCAGATGGTGAGATAAACCGAGTCTGGGACTGGTTTTCAGATGACCGTGAGCAGATGGCTGCTCTGGCCTTGGGTGGTGAGATCCAGGGGTCCATGACAGAGGCAAGTGGGTGAGCTTCCTTCAGGAAACAACACAGGAACTGCCAGCGACCGAGGGCCTGCTGTGTCCTCAGCACTGTGCTCTAGCACACTTTATATGCTCTCTGTTTTTCTTTTCTCGTCTTTTTTTTTTTTTTTTTTTGACAGAGTCTCCCTCCATCACCCAAGGCTGGAGTGCAGTGGCACAATTTTGGCTCACTGCAGCCTCAACCTCCCAGGCTCAAGTGATCCTCCTGCCTCAGCGCTGCAAGTAGCGGGAACTACAGGCATGCACCACCATGCCTGGTTAATTTTTTAAACTTTTAGTAGAGACGAGATCTCGCTATGCTGCTCAGGCTGATCTCAAAACTCCTGGGCTCAAGTGATCCTCCCGCCTTGGCCTCCCAAAGTGCTGGGATTACAGATGTGAGCCACCTTGCCGGCCTACGCACCCTCTCTTAATCTCTCAACAGCCCTGTTTTACAGATGGGGAAATCAAGGCCTGGGGGGCTTGGTGACTTGGCCAAGGTCAGATTGCCTGATGTGTAGAGTTGGCCTGGAACTGCTGGAAGTTTTTCCCGCCTGGAACATTCTTCTTGCATTCAACTCCCGCTCCTGCAGAAAATCCCCAGGAAGCCAGCCCAGTTGAGTGCGCCGCTGCCCCCTAAACTTCCTGTGATTGTGACTTCTGAACTGGATATCTTACTGCATCTGACTTTCGGTAGCTCTAGAACTGTTCACAGGCCCCTGGAATCTGCACTGGAAAAGGCCTCAATGGTCAACACTCCAAGCCACCACTGACTTTTTAGATCCCCTCAAAGGCATCCCAGCTCTGTTGAACACTGACACCAAAAGGGAATCAGTCAGTCACTGCTCCTTTGAACGGAGCTCGTGGCTTGACACTTCTTCACTGTAGAATCTCTTAATGGATGGAACCGAGTCTTCTTTTCCCTCTTCTATATCCTGTAGGGGCTAGTGCAGTGCTGGGCCCACTGAGAGATGGCAGAAGCACAGCATAAGAGTTGCAAGAGCATAGAATCACCATCTCTTTCTACAGGTGAGGAAATTAAGGCCCAGATTGCTGGAGGCTTACCTACAGTCACACAGTGAGTGGTGGACAGAGCTGGAACAAGGACTCAGACCACTTCCTAGCCCAGAGCTCTACCCACTCTTTGCTGGCCTTGGGTCTTGCTCCTCCCAGAAGATTTGGGTGTTCCCTCCACAGTGCTCCCCAGGGACCTTGCACAGACCACTGTGAAAGCATGTACCAGAATCTGTTGTCACAGAATACCCAGGGTTTTGGAGGCCAGGGACCTCATGTCATGTCTCTGGACCTGCAGCTTCTTCTGTAAGCCTGGCCCAGAGAAGCCACCAGGAAATGTTGGGAAAAGGCAGGAGAAGAGGGAGGGGGCAGAGGAAAGAGGAATGGAGCAGGAGCAGGGGATAGCAGGGGCCTCCACTGTGAGGGGTCCCCCAAGACGGCCTGTCATTACAGCCGAGTCAGAAGGAATTGTGACCTGGTTGACTATGAGTAGGAGGTGTCTGAATATGGCTTCGTAACAATCATGGTAATATAGAGTTCACAAATACACTCTGCTTTATTCCCAGTGCTTGTTGCGTTTGGTTTGCACAATACAGGGGACATGCGGCTTGTATTATGCTGATTTTGTAGACGAGGAGACTGATGCTCAGTAAGGTCCTGCTGTTAATTAAAGACTATTGGACTATTGAACCCACACCTACCAGTTTGTAGCCAGAATCATTTCTGCCATGACATATTTCCTTCCTTCCTTCCTTCCTTCCTTCCTTCCTTCCTTCCTTCCTGTCCTTTGTTTTGTTTTTGAGACGGAGTTTCTCTCTTGTTGCCCAGAGCTGGAGTGCAATGGCATGATCTCGGCTAACTGCAACCTCCACCTCCCAGGTTCAAGCAATTCTCCTGCCCCAGCCTCCTGAGGAGCTGGGATTACAGGCATGCACCACCACTTCCAGCTAATTTTTGTATTTTTAGTAGAGATGGGGTTCCGCCATGTTGGCCAGGCTGATCCTGAACTCCTGACCTCAGGTGATCCACCCACCTCGGCCTCCCCAAGTGCTGGGATTACAGGCATGAGCCACTGCACTAGGCCAGCACTTCAAAACTTCATGGTGTAAAACAATATTTTTATGATTTCCCATGATTCTGTGGTAAGCTGGGCAAGTCTCCTGCTCCACATGATCATGGCTGGACATGCAGGCAGCTGCATTCAGTTGGTGGCTAGAAGGTTCTAGAAGGGCAGTCAGTTCTTCTCCATATGGCCTTTCTTGCCACATGGTCTTTCCCTCGGGCAGGACAGCCTGAACTTCCTTACATGGTGGTGGCTGGACTCTGAGAGTGAAAGCAGAAGCTTCCAGGAACCCCGTCCTTTTTTGTTTTTTTTCTTTTATTGAGATGGGGTCCAGCTCTGTTGCCCAGGCTGGAGTGCAGTGATAACAACCGTAGCTCACTGCAGCCTGAAACTCCTAGGCTGAAGTGATCCTCCCACCTCAGCCTTCTGAGCAGGTAGTACTACAGGTACACACTATCCCAACCAGTTAATTAAAAAAATTTTTTTTTAGAGATGGAGTCTTGCTTTATTGCCCAGGCTGGTGTCAAACGCATGGACTGAAACGATCTCCTACCTCAGCCTCCCAAAGTGCTGGGATGACAGGTATGAGCCACTTTGCCCAGCCACTTCCAGGCCTCTTAGAGCCCAGGCCTGGAACTGGTACAGCCTCAGCCTCACTTTTGCCACATTCTATTGGTCAAAGCATGTCCCACATTATCTCAGACTCCAGCGCAGAGAAAATAAACTCCATCTCTTGGGAGGCATCGTCAGTGGCCATATTTGCCGACAAACTTCCGTCGGAAGTTGATGGGATCGTGGAGCCTAGAAAAAAAGTAAGATGTGAATGACACAAGTTTGACCTAGGCACAACTTCATGGACACACACTTGGTGCCTAAAGTGAAGCTCATCATACATCAGCTTGGGGCTTAAACCAGTGTTCGGTGCGGCTGACTCTGTCCCTCTTCCACTATGCTGCTTTCCTCTTCATCAAACAACTCCATCAACTGGAGACCACTAAAAGGAAAAAGAAATACACCAAGGCCACAGTCATTAGCATCCTGGAACATTGGATTCTATTTCTGGCAGATCAGAGGTAGTTGGCAAACCTCTGCCCCCATCTCCCCAGCTCAGCACTCTGAGGTAATGAGCCCACTGTATTATGTGGCATTAGCAGAAGTGCTGGATGCTGATCAAGAGAGGAAATAGACTCCTGTCCTCCATCATCAGCAGCCTGCACCTGGGGCTTGGGGTTCAGCTGTGGCCTCAGGGGAAGGCAGCTCCTATACATTGAGGGCCTACTGTGTGCCAAGTGCTGTGCTAGGTGCATCTGGCCTCTGCTTTTTTTCTCAAGCCTCATCTTGCACTCTATTCCCTCTCTCTGATTTCCAACTAATCTGGTTCTATTTCAGTGTTTTCAAACAGGCTGGTCTTTCTCTTCCAGGTCTTTGTATGTACTGTCCCCATTGCTCGATGCACTCTCCCTGTCTCTTAGCTGGGTTAACTTGAATGCATCCTCAGACCTTAGGCTCTCTGCTTTCTCTGCTGGGCTGAAGGCTTCTCTGGGGTAGTGCCACCCGCTCCCCCGCCGAAGTACTGCTTGGCTCCCAGCCTAGTGTTCTGTAATTATTTGTTGAATGACTGAATGATGGAGTGAATGACTCCTCACAACAGCCCGCTTTGACAGATGAGGCAACTGAGGCTCAGAGAGAACTAGCTTGTCCAAGGCCAAGATGAGGTGAGAGGCAGAGTCAGGATTTGAACCTGGGTCCGTGTGGTGGCCAAGCTTGTGCCCTTTCGACTACACCTGGCACTCAGACGTAAACGAAGGAGGGAATGATGGTGATGGGGAGTGGGGAGAAAGTATCTGAGAAAGAGGCAAGAGCAAAGGCACCTCTGTCCCATTGCTTCCAGGTAGTAACACCAGAAATGGAGGTGGAACCTGGGCTACCAAGTCACACAGAGTTCGGCTAAGCCTCTGGGAGCCTGGTCTCCCAGTGTCTCTTAGACTGACGGCTTACAGGTGCCTGCTCTGTAGACAACAGGGGTAAGGTCGGCAGCTCAGCTGCTGCCAGAATCCGGAGGGTTGTGCTAACTCCCAGGGTCTTTGGTACCCTCTGGTTAAAGGCGCCCACAGAAGATTCCAGGTCAGAAACAGGAGGTGTTACCACCAGGGAGCTGCATGGGAGGTGGTTCCTGTAGCAGAGAGAGCACTGACTCCAGAGTCCAAAAAACAGACTAAGAATCCCAACTCCACCAATTATTGCTGAGTGACATTTGTCCAGTTACTCGAATTGTCTGAGCCTCAGTCTCCTTGTCTGGAAAATGGGGATAATAAGACACTCCTCAGATGGTTGTTGAGAAAGTTAAATGAGTTAACTTTGTAGCAGTCTGAGAACAGGGCCTGCCTCCCCAGCTGGAACCTGGCACAAGGAGAGCAGTTGGTAAATGTTAGGCTAGAAGGCCTATTGTTCCTCCATTGCCATGGAACCTTTGCTGCTTCAGCTTCTCTCCCACATAATAGTTTGCTCTGCATGTTTCCCAGGGCTGTTGGAAGGATCAGATGTGATAGAGGATGGAAGAGACACCTGTCAAATCCTGTCTGAAGGGGGAAAGCTGAAGGAAGTTGTGTTGCCTTTGTGTCTCCATTTGGACCACACCGGGCCCGGGCCAAGGGACCCAACAAGCACCTAAAAAGGAGCAAAAGGTCCATGGGCTTGGGAGAGGATGATGACAACAATGATGATGGCTATGATGATGATGCTGATGATGATGGTGGTGATGATGGTAATAATGATGGTGATGATGGTGATGGTGACAGTAATGATGGTGATGATGATGATGGTGGTGGTGATGGTGGTAATGGTAGTGATGATAACGGTGACAATGGTGATGTGTCGTGGCTCATAAAGTAATGTCGTATTGTGTATTTTTAATAATAAATAATAATAGCAAATATTAATGTAAAATAATGTCGTAAGTAATGTCATTAATAATGTGTCATTAATGTCGTAATGTCGTATCGTAATAATGTCATTAATGTCGTAAGTAATAATGCGTAATGGCAAATAATGTGGTAAATAGTAAATGTCGTCGGAAATGTCGTCATGTCAGTAATCGTAATGCGTAATAAATGTCATCGTATGTAAATAATGCGTAAATAAAGTAATAAGTAATGCATTAATAAAGTAATCGTGGAGTAATGCGTGTAATCATTAATGCATTAATGGTAATAAATAAATAGTAATAAAGTAATCAAAATTAATCAAATAAATTAAATAAAATAAATGGTAATAAATGTCGTAATAAAGTAATCGTAATGTCGTAATGTCGTAATAAATAATAATAACAATAATAATAATGTCGTGGTATCGTAATGTCCGGTAACAAAAATAAAGTAATAATCTCGTAAAGTAATAAGTAAAGATAATAATCGTAGTAATAAAATGCCATGTCGTAATAATAATGTAATAATAAAATAGTAATATATTAATGTCAAAATGTCATTAATGTAAAGTAATGTCGTAAAAAGTAATGTCGTAAAGATAATGTCGTAATAATAATAGTAATGGTAAAATTAATGTCATAAAGTAATAATAAAGATAATCGTATCAAAATATAAGTATCCTAACAATAGATAAAGTCGCTCACTCCCGGACAACAGGACATCGTAAAAAGAGATGAAAGAGTAGTTGTTCAAACATCCAAATATCTTTAAGTCCAGGCTCTGCCTTTTACTAGAGTGACTTTGGGCAAGTTGTGGAACATCTCTGAGTGTCAGGTCTGCCACCTGTAAAACAGAAAAAAGAACCCTGCCTTGCATGCTTCACAGGTAGCCTCCATGGGGATCACAAGCATTTTCATACACACAGGCAGCTGTGGTTGCTGCTGCTGTATCTGAGAGCAGATCCTAGCCCAGGCAGCTGTTGCTATCAAGCAGACTTAGTTCAAGCTCTGTTACTTCCTTGCTCAGGTGTTGTCGGCCTTAGTTTTTTCATCTACAAATGACTCTAATAATGCCTCTCCACATAGGGTTGTGGTCTGGCTAAAATAGGTCCATGTAGTTACAGGGACCCACCTAGTGCCTGCAAAGAGTGGGGGCTCCATGAATGGTCCTCATTATGATTGCAAGCCTCTGGTCCACTCTGGCTCTTTCTCTCCTGGCTGCCCACTCAGCTTGGCCCAATCTGGTTGATCACAGTCATCACAGTTCCCTGCAAAAATATTCTGTGGTGAATTCTCAAGGACTAGATGAGGTCACAAAGGGCTGCCCTGTATGGTTGTGTAGGTTGCTTACTGCTCAAGGGCACTCAGCTGAGGAAATAGCTTTGCCTTTCCCCTCAAAGCTGAGAGCTTTAAAGAGGGGCTGCCTCTGCCCAGAAAAGGAATCTTTCTTTTATTTGCATAAAAATAACATATGGGCTGGAAGGCACCTGAATCACCCGTGGTGGGATTAAACCAGCTTGGAAATGTAGACTCGGATGGGTCTCAGAGAGCACCCAACATTCTTGTTGGACAGAAGAAGAAACTGACCACTATTTATTCATTCATCCAAATTTTACTGCATACTAAGTGGCAAGTACCACCTCTCCTCTCAAGAGGGCAAGGACACCATGACAGATTATTACATGCTTTTCAAACCTATTTGGATATTGATTCTGGACATCAAGAGTTTACATAGAAAGCTCTGGCCGATGCAGTGGCTCACACCTGTAATCTCAACACATTGGGAGGCCGAGGCAGGAAGCTTGCGTGAGCCCAGGAATTTGAGACAAACCTGGGCAACATAGCAAGACCCTGTCTCTACAAAAAAATTAAAAATTCACTGGGTGTGATGACGCGTGCCTGTAGTCCTAGGTATTCAGGAGGCTGAGGCAGGAGGATCGCTTGAGCCCAGCAGGTCGAGGCTGCAGTGAGCCATGATCATGACACTGCACTCCAGTGTGAGCTACAGAGCAAGACCCTGTCTCCAAAAAGAAAAAGGAAAAAAAGAGCTTACATAGCAAGTTCAGAGAGTAAAAGATGATGCATTATCCAAATCTATTGGAACCCCAAGTTTCAGATCTGAGTACCAAGAGTTCAGACAGTGAGGCCTAATCCAAAGCAAGAGATTTCTTTTGAGCACGGAGTCTTGCTCTGTCGCCTAAGCTGGAGTGCAGGGCGGGATTCGCTCACTGTAAGCTCCTCACCCCTGGTTCACGCCATTCTCCTGCCTCAGCCTCCCGAGTAGCTGGGACTACAGGCGCCCGCCACCTCGCCCGGCTAGTTTTTTTGTATTTTTTTAGTAGAGACGGGGTTTCACCGTGTTAGCCAGGATGGTCTCGATCTCCTGACCTCGTGATCCGCCCATCTCGGCCTCCCAAAGTGCTGGGATTACAGGTTTGAGCCACCACGCCCGGCCCAAAAGCAAGAGATTTCTGTAAGGCAGCTCCATGGAGCACAGAAGAGAGAGCAACCAAGATTTCCCAGAGGCAGGAATACTTGATGGAAGGAAAACTAGGAGTCTGCTGGCAATCCAGAGATGAGCGGCCCCTCAGGCACAGGCTCTGGCATGTGCAAAGATCTGGGGTACAGAGAGTCTTGCAAGCTCAGGGAACTACAAGTCAGTCTCTTTGGCTGGAGCATAAAGGAGAGGAGGAAGAATGCTTGGCAATGAGGGTCAGAGAGGTTAAGCAGCCCATTCAAGGGTCACACAGCAAACTTCTGTTTAGCTGGGATTAGAACCCAGGCTCCTGACTGAGTTGGGGCTTGCTCGGATCATCGGGCTCAGTGGGTGGGCAGAGAGGCAGCAGGAGGCAGAAATGGTCCAGGGAAGGGGGCAGGGTGTGGCTGGTTCAGCTGTGCTCCTGTTGACCTTTGGCCTGGGGGGACACCTCTCCTCCCCTGTCATTGTCAGTCTGCCTTCGGGGATGTTGGGCGGGGCCCTGAATGTTGGATGAGGTACCAGCCTGTTCTGGCTATCTGCCCTCTGTACTGACTGGCACCTGACCCAGTGCCCCAATGCAGCTGAGCTTATGCAGCTGATGACCCATTGACCTCTGCTGAAGTTCAAGGCTGGCACAGGTGCCCGGGCCTGCCAAGGCAAGAGACTCAGTTAGGGATCGTGTAGTCTGGGATGGTGCATTCAGCAGGAAGGAGCGCTGTGCTCGGGTCAAGTTCTGGGTTCTGGGTCTAGCCTGTCATGAGCATGTGTTGAACTCGGTCAAGCCACAAACCATCTCTTTGTCTACAAAACAGGAAGGCTGGGCCACATGACCTCTATGGTATTGCCAACTTCAGTCTTTTGGTCAGTGCTTCTCAAACTTTGGCGTGCATCAGAATCACCAGGAGGGCTGGTTAAAACCGGGTGGCCTGGCCTCACTCCCAAAGCTTCAGGTTCATGGGCCTAGGGTGAGGCCTGAGATTCTGCATTTTCAACAAGTCCGAGATGATGCTGATGCTACTGGTCTAGGGACCACACTTGGAGAATTACTGCTCTAGCAACCCTGGGTGCACATTAGAATTACTTAGGGGAGCTTTAAACCATGTGATGATGAAACCCAACCCCAGAGCAATTAAATCAGCATCTCTGAGTGGGGAGCCTGGGTTCTGATATCTTTTAAAAGCTCCTCTAGGTGATTCTAATGTGCCGCCAGCGTTAGGAACTGTTGTTCTAGAAAAGCAGCCTGATGTGCCTTTTTTCCTGTTGGAATAATTTCTCTTGGACCCCAGCTCAGCCTCTCATTAGCTGCCTGGTTGTGAATAGTCCCTGAACCTCAGTTTCCCCTTCTGTAGGTGGGGCTGTTAGGAGGACTAAATGAAACTCTGCCTCACTGTTGTCTGTCTGCCTTTCCCTGTGTCCAAGGAGAGCTCGTACGTTTCTTCTGCTCTGAGACTGTTTGGCTGAACACAATTCAAGAAGCATTTATTAAAAACTTACAATGTGTGAGATGCTGCTGTTAATGATGTGGGAATACAAGGATGAATCAGGCTCGGTCCCCACTCAAAAGTGCTCATATGCTAATGGGGGTGACGAGGCATGTGTCCAAAATATGAGGAAGGATGTAACACCGGCTATTGAGGAAGTAATCATGGTGAAGGCCACTATGTGTGAAGCACTTCACAGTTTATTTTAATCCTCCCAACAACTCCATGAGGCAGCTACTATTGTAACACCCACTTTTTTTTTTTTTTTTTTTTTTTTTTTGAGACAGAGTCTCGCTCTGTTGCCCAGGCTGGAGTGCAGTGGCACGATCTCCACTCACTGCAAACTCCGACCCCTGGGTTCACGCCATTCTCCTGCCTCAGCCTCCCATGTAGCTGGGACTACAGGCGCCCGCCACTGCGCCTGGCTAATATTTTGTATTTTTAGTAGAGACGGGGTTTCACTGTGTTAGCCAGGATGGTCTCGATCTCCTGACCTCGTGATCCGCCCTTCTCGGCCTCCCAAAGTGCTGGGATTACAGTCGTGAGCCACTGCGCCTGGCTGTAAGACCTACTTTTACAGGCCAAGAAACTGAGGCTTAAAGAGAGGACCAGTTACCCACAGCACGAGAGCCAGGCTTTGGTGTTGTGGGAACCCAGAGGAGGAGATTCACACCGTTAGAAAGGCTGGGAGTAAGTTTTGTGGGGAGAGGTGTGGACACAGTGCTTTGAAGAATGTGTAGGAGTTTGATGTGTAAATATAGAGAAAAGGGTATCCCTGATAAGAAACCAGCATACACAAGCCCAGAGGAGGGAAAGCCTGGCTTCTTTAGAGACCTGGAAGTGATCTGATTTTGCTGGAATGTAGGTTGGGTGCAGGGCATGGTGGGAATCACGTCCTGGTTGGAGGCCTTGTATGCTAGGATAAGGAATTTAGATTTTTAGATTTTATTTTATTTTATTTTATTTATATATATATTTTTGAGACAGAGTCCTGCCCTGTCGCCCAGGCTGGAGCACAGTGACACAATCTCGGCTCACTGCAACCTCTACCTCCTGGGTACAATCAATTCTCATGTCCCAGCCTCCCGAGTAGCTGGAATTACAGGCGCACGCCACCATACCTGGGTAATTTTTGTATTTTTAGTATAAAATTATTATATTTTATATTTTTAGTAATAGGGTTTTGCCAATATAGGCCAGGCTTGTCTCAAACTATTGGCCTCAAGTGATTCTCCCATATTGGCCTCCCAAAGTGCTGGGATTATAGGCGTGAGCCACCATACCTGGCCCAAGATTTTATATCTTAAGCAATGGGGAGCCCTTGAAAATTCTTGAACAGGAAGTGGCAGTTTTAGAACAGGGTTAAAATGGTCTCAGGTTGTATGGGAGAGAGAGGGTGACAGGGAGCCCAGGGAACGAAGGGAGAGCTATGGCAAAGGATCTGATGGGGGATGGTGAGGCAAGTGGGCTGTGGGGAGCAGGGAAGGGGAAAATAGGCACATGTGGGAAGTGCGCTGTTGCCACGCAAAGCTTCCTTGGGCATCAGTTGATCCCTTATGTGTACTTGCTTATTGACTGAGCCATACCATACTGGGAGTGGGGGAAGGCAGGAGCAGAACACAGAGGCTGGGGCAAGTGGACCTCTCAGGCTTCTCACTCCACATGCAGCTCCCCTCGCGACAGAGATATGGTCAGTGGGGTATGACCCATTCTGTTTTACAACTCTGCAGAATCTGGGAGCAATGGGTTCCTGGGCTGCCTGCCACATTTCCGTGATGGGGGTGGCAGAGCTGGCCCAGCGACCTGAGTCCTCCTGACCCCAGCCTTCCAGATGAAGCGTGCCACCCTGCTCACCTCCCACTGCCAAGTTCACTGCCAGCTCAAGGCTCACAGTCTCTGTGTGTCATGCCCAGCACAAACCCTCCTGGACTGAAGCCAGTTCCCAGAGGCAAACTCTGGATGTGGAAAATGCACCGGGCTGCGATCCTGCCACTTGCCACCAGGTAACCTTGGGCACATCCCCTTAGCCCCTCTGTGGCCTAAATTGGGGCATTAAACACAATCAGGTAGTACAGGTACTGCACCCTCCACCTCCACCTGCCCCATCCTCTCTGGTTAACTTTCCTGGAGAATCTCAAGATGTCACAGAGACAAGCAAAGCAAGTCACTTTCCATATTCAAAGTCCCAGGCCATTTTAGTACTTCTGTCATTCTGTGGACCCATCAATATTATACCCATTTTGGAGATGGCACAACCAGGAGTCAGAGACTTTTCATGACTGGCCCAAGGTCAGACATCTAGGTAGTTACTGAGACAGGACTTGAATGCCAATCTTTCAGCCAATGGAGCTGGCCCCTCAGGTGCCCTCCCAGACCCCTGCTGCCTTTCATGAGATAGGGAGGCCAGGTGTGGGTTGGGGGTGAGGCTGGCAGACATCCCTGAGGTCCAGGGGTCTGGAACTGAGGGACACAGACACAGCATCGCATTCCTTTGCTGTATCACACAATGAGAACATTCTCTTTTAAGCCTCCTGATACGTGAAGGAGAAAGTCTCTGTTAGGTGCTAATGGGTATTTAACACCTCTCCAAATCTTGCCAATCTCCCTTTTTCACTGAGGGCACATCTCAAGCCTTGGCAGACCACAGTTTCCAGCTAGAATTTAATAACCTTGCTTTGTTTTCACTGTGCTTATTTTAACTCTTACTTTCTATTTATGGCAAGTGATACTGGTTTCCCATTTAAGGCAGTGATATAATGATTCTCTAAAAAAATGTGTTTAAGGGGTGGGGAAAGTGGATCTGGTATTTTAAAAAATATATTAAGTAATAAGTGGTGTGGAGATATGGCCCAGTGAGAAGGTCCGATGTCTGGCCTAGGTCAAGCCCCTCATTTAAAGGTGGGAAGGGAGAATGCAGACAGAAGAGGCAATGCTCAAGGCACCTGGTGTGTCCCCGGGCCGTGCTCTCTGCGACTCGCATGCCTCGAAGACCTCTAGTCACTAAGCCAAGGTGACTCCCCGCCCCCCTGGGCGACACGTGCATGGCCCATGTGCCAGTCCGCAGGGTCCCGTGGGCACTGTGACCTCGGGAGGGAGGCGGCGGCTGGGACAGACAGGTTGGACACCTGGGAGGGCACCCGGGGACTTCTGCGAAGGAGGAGGGCACTGGAGCCGTGGCGCCCTCGGCCTGGCCGGGCGCAAGCCGCTGGGGACCCCGGCCGAGTGGGCAGGCGGCCGGACTCCATGCGGGTCACCTGCGGCCGGGCAGGGCGTGCGTGTGAGCGCGTGCGCAGACGTCAGCCTCCGAGGCCCGTGCCGGCTTCTGGGCAAGGTGCGCGCGCCCAGCTGCCCCGGCCCCACGCGCCGGGACACGCGGAACCGCAGACTGCGGCGCCCCTGAGGCTGCGAACGGGGTGGGCGGGGCCGGGCCGCGGGACCCGCCTCCCATTGGCCGGGCGCCGGGGCGGGGCGGGGCACCGGGGTGGGGCGGGGCGAGCCGGCTCTGGAGGGCAGACGCTGGCGCTGGGCTGCGGGAGGCGCTGCTCGCTGGGGGCCGAAGGAGCAGGTGGGCGACGCTTGCAGGGGCGCGGGAGGGCGCCGCTGGTACCACCATCAGGAGCCTGAGGTTCTGCCACCTCTCGGAGGGATCAGCGACCTCTTCACCCTGCGGGTGACAGTGGGGCATCTGCCTGCGAGAGGGGGAAGGAGGGAGAACCCAGGGCCACACACAAAGTTCTCCTCATCTGGGGACAGGAGGAGGTGAAGGAGGAGGAGGAGCTGGGTTGGTGCTAACTTGGAGCTGCGAAACCTTGGGGCGGCGTTCAAGGCCCCCTCCCACATGCGCGCAGAGCAGAGCAGAGCGCCCTGCTCCTCCTTCAGCTGCTGGCGTCGCCGCGCGGGGAGAAAGAAGCCGTCGCTCCGGCGCGGGGAGAGCTGCACAGCCGCGGGCAGAGGAGGAGGCCGCGGCCGAGCCCCGCAGCCCGACACCCCCGATCCGAGCGACCTCCTTTGGAGCAGGCGGAGAAGGTGGCATAGGCGACCAGGAGGTTTCGCCCACCCGGGACACGCACCCACAGTCACCTCCAAAGGATCCCCCTCCCCGAGTCTCTAGAGGCTGCTCCTTCATCACCGGAGTCCTCCCTACCTCTCCGCCCCCAACCCCAGAGCCGCAGGCGGGGACCCCCGGATCGGACGTCCCCAAGCCTCCGGGCACCTGGCTCAGCAGGAGGCTCCCGGCTCGGGGCAGGGCAGGGCCGGCGGCGGCGAGCCGGAGCCCGCCCCCTGCCCGGGCCCCGCCGAGCCCTCGGAGCCCACCCATGGGGCACCTGCCCCTTGCGCCTCCTCGCCCGGCCGCGCCCAGCCCGGCGTCCCGAGCCGCGCAGAGGAGGATCCCCGCGCAGTGACCCGGGAGTCACCACAGAGTCTGAGAGGCTCCGCGGCTGGAGCAGCAGGCGGCTCCCCGCAGCTCTCGGCGCTTCCAGGCAGCTCTCCCAGCCGTGCCAGAGGCCGGGCCCGCCATTCCCAGGTAGGAGACACCCCAGTAGAGCTGGGGATCTGGGGCAAGTGGAGCAGCCGGGAAGAAAGGGTAGAGGCTTGGAGGAGGAAAGCTCAGTGATTCCTTAGATGACCAGAGAAAGTGAAATTGATTGAGCACCTACTATGTGCCGGGATCGTCTGGCAACTTTACATACCTGGAGAAAATTAAATTCGTTGAGCACCTACTATATGTGTCAAACTGGGTGCTATACCCTTTACTTATCCCAGGAAAGAAAGATTTATTGAGCTTCTACTATGTTCTAGTTTTGGTGCTAGAGGCTTTCCATTTAAAGAGCTAGAGTAATAGACCATTTAAATAGGAGGAAACTGGGGCTCAGGGAAGACGAGTCAACTTCCCTAAACACTCCTGTCCCCCTTCTGGAGCTGGCTGCAGCCTGCATACCTGGAGGTGGGGAAGGAAGATTAAGAAGACTCCTTATCCAGAGTTCTTGAGCTTTTTCTGGGTTGGTGCTGAGTGAGTTTCCTGAATGATCCCCTTCCCAGGAGGGGTTTCCTGTAACTTAGCTGTCTTGGAGGGCCCAGAAGGCAGCTCTGGAGGCCTCTCTGGGCCCTCCCCTCCCCTTGTCCCCAGCACTGGGAGGATGACAGGGGACATTGTCCAAGACCTCATGGAAGGTGGGAAGCCAGGCTGGGAGGGAGCAGCCAGGTCAGGAGCTGGTGACTCAGGCCTCCCGTGGTGTCAGAGACAAGATGGGTTCCCTGCAAGACCTGCGCTTGCATTCCAGTCCAGCCTCACTGGGCAGCCCCACGGCTGCCAAGATAAAGTGCCACGAAGAAGAGAACCCAGCATGTGTTCAGGTTTGCTGTGGCTCAGGAGCTGGGTCAGCCTCCAGACTTATTGGAAGCCCAGGGCCACACAGGGAGTTTGTTTCTTACCATTAACAGAGGAATAACCTGAGCCCCAGGGAGCCAAGTCATTTGCCCAGGGCTGCCGGGCTGGTGAGAGGCAGAGCTGGCCTGCCGGAAGCGGATGCCCGCCTACCTTCTACCACCTGAGCTGCCAAGGGTGGTGGGGTTGGCTTTGCCAAGCCCCTGGACTCTCAGAGCGGCAGCTGGAGGCCAGTGACGGCAATGTGCGTGTCCAGAGAGGCTGAGTGTGTGCTGATGGAGGAGGCATGGGGGGTGGAGGAGGGGCAGTGCAGTGAAACAGGCTCTGGGGCATACACCGGGAGAACACGTCCAGACTCTTGTCCCGCTGCCTGTGCCTGTGTGACTCTTTCATCTTCCAGGCAGGCCCTGGGGGACAGGCTTAAGGGAGAAGAAGTGTTGAATCCACAGGTGCACTTGCTCGGAGGTGGCTGGCAGGGTTGGGGGAGAATCCTGGGAGGTGCCTGCCCCCTTTCCGCTCTGCTGCCTACAGGGAGAGAAGGAGTGAGAATATAATATGTCTCAGGGGTCATCCCCCAGCATGACGCCAGCTGAGGCTTCACTGAGATAGACAGTGTTTTGGAAAAGACCAGTTTTGGCCAGGAGTGGGTTTTCATAGAGTTAAGAGCCCAGACTTTGGAGCCAAACAACCTGGTTCTGATCCCAGCCCAGCTAGTCATCTGCTGTGTCAAGTGGGGCAAATGACTTAACCTCTCTGAGCGTCAATGTCCCCATCAGTTAAGTGGGCTGATGGATGCCTTCCTGGCTGTGATTACTGTGCCCCCAGGATGGCGCCCCCTCATCTCTGCTCTGGGAACTTTCTGGCTTCCACCTGTCCTCAGAATGGCCCTGTGGCGGGGTCAGTAGTCACAGTATGTGCATTCGAATACCTGTGTTGTTAGGGGGTCTCTGTTGAATTTCCTGCCTCTCAGTGCCTCATCTCTCTGATTCCCTACTTCCCCTCTCTGATTCCCTGCCTCCTCTCTCTGACTTCCTGAAATCCATTCAGTCATTGATATTGGACTCCAAATTCCCAAAGGGCCCTTCGAACTCATCCTTGTCTGCTCCTTGCTGTGTGAGGTCAGCCTGGCTGAGGATGGAGAAGGGAGAACAGGCTGCAGAGGAGAGACGTGCCCACAAGGGTGCCCAAGGTGCCACCTCTGGGGGAGGAGAGGGAAGAAAGATGTGGAGGCAGGAGGCAGAGCCCACAGAGGCACTGTCACCTGGCGTCCAGGTGTCCAGATGTCTCACACAGCCCCACGTGGCTCAGGCCATGTGAAGAATCAGTCTTCTCTCAGAGAAAAAAACCACAGAGGATTTTTTTTCTCCTTTTTTGCCCTCCCTGATTCCCTGTCTCTTATTTCGGACTCCTTGCTTCCTCTATCTGTCACCTTGCCTCCTCTCTCTGACCCTTTGCCTCCTCTCTGACACCCGGCCTCCTCTCTGACACCCGGCCTCCTCTTTCTGACTCCCTGCCTCCTCTCTCTGTCTCCCTCCCTTCTCTGTCTGACTCCCTGCTTCCCCTCTCTGTCTCACTGCCTCCTCTTTCTGACTCTCTGCCTCCTCTGTCTGACTCCCTGCCTCCCCTCTCTGTCTCCCTGCTTCCCCTCTCTGACTCCCTGCCTCCCCTCTCTGTCTCCCTGCCTCCTCTCTCTGACTCCCTGCCTCCTCTTTCTGATTCCCTGCCTATTTGACCCTCTGCCTCCTCTCTTTGACTCCCTGCCTCCTCTCTCTGATTCCCTGCCTCTTTGACCCTCTGCCTCCTCTCTTTGACTCCTTGCCTCCTTTCTCTGACTCCCTGCCTCCTCTCTCTGACTCCCTGCCTCCTCTCTTTGACTCCCTGCCTCCTCTCTCTGATTCTCTGCCTCTTTGACTCCTGCCTCCTCTCTCTGACTCCCTGAAGCTCATTAAGTCATTGCTATCAGCTCGTCTGTACCAAGCTCTGGGCTGGAGGCTGGGCAGGGCAGTGATGGAGACACATACTATCCCTGGGAGCTTCTGGCCCCTTTCCCGTCCTGTCTAGACAGAAGTGACCACCAGCAGAGTCAAGCTGTCTGCAGAGGGCCTTGGGGAGGGGGCTGTCATGGGGTAGGGCTTCTTTCCCCCCCATTCTCTGCTGAAGGCCCAGGCTGGCTGAGACAGCCTAGCAGAGACTGAGAAGGGCTCCCCTGCTGTGGTCTGGCAGCCCTCTCTCCACCCTCCTCTCTCTCACTTCCTGCCTCCCACACGTATGCCCTGGGCACCTCATCAGGGCTGCCCTAGGGGAGGGCCCTCCTTAGCACGGCCCCTGGGCCAGTCAGGTGGTTGAGGCTGAGGAAAGAAGGTCCCAGAGGGGGGCTTCAGGCAAACCCAAAGACAGAGCCATTTACCATTTGATGAATGCACAGACCGTTTATTGAGCCCCTGCTGTGTACATGGCATGGCAGTTTTGTGGGATAAATTCAAAGACAGCTGTAGGCGGGAGCTGGGTGGGGGACGTGGGGGTCTTAGGCTTGAACTACTGCCCAGGCTCCCTTATTAACCAAGTAGGCTAGTCACAGAGCCTTCTGAGCTCGGAGCAGACCACCGGGGATCAAACCTCTTCTCTGCTGGTTACTGGCTGTGCAACTGTAAGCAAGTAATTTAACCTCTCTGTGCCTCAGTTGCCTCATCTGTAAATTGGAGAATAACACCACCTGTTTTCTGGGGTTACTGAAGGGAGAAATAGGTTAACATGTGTGCAGCACTTAGAACACTCTGGCACATTTTAGCTGCAAAATAAATGCCAGCTATGATTATTTCTATACTTAGTGCGGGGCTTGGCACACTGCATGGGCTCAAGTGGCAGCAGTTGCCGTCCTTGTGGCTCCAGGCCTGGGGTCCGCCGTGTGCTGAGCTGGCTTATTGTGTGCGTCCCTTTGTGATTCATTCATCGAAGTCACATTGGTAGCTTAGAATTGACCGTGGTGGGAGCATTTACGCCATGGAAATTGGCAAATACCACCAATCAGGACTTATAACAAAGGTATTTTTGAGAGGCGGTTTCCTGCACAGAGGCTGGTAGTTGGACAGGGTGAGCAGATCCAGATGTGTGCCAGGGACTCACATGCAGGCAACCTCTCCACCTCGAGTGGCCATCTCAGACCTTAGCATCATGATAGCCAGGAAGCGATGGTGTTGGAAAGCACCTTGGGTTAATGGAGGAGGCACTCAAGGAAACCGACTTGGGGCATCCTGGGGTGGGGACCAAGTATGGGCACATACAGCTTTTTGTGTGAATTTAAAAACAATGTGTCTTCCTCTACACAAGATGCCCCTTCCTCTGGGATGCAGCCCCCACCTCTGAGATGCAGCCCCCACCTCTGGGATGCAGCCCCCACTTGCCCACCCAGCCATGTCCCATGTGCAGTGGCCAACCTGCACAACCTGTGGCAGCCTGCGGAGGACCGAGGGGACTGACATTTCAGCAGGCCTGTGCCCATCTGCAGTTCAGGAGCTGGAAAGCTCTCCTCTGGAGAGAGGAGGGATTCCTGCTAGGGTGGGGACATCAGAGAGGCCTTCAGAGAGCAGGTGGCACTTGAGCCAGATCCTGAAACTTAAGGGGAGGAGGGTGTTCTGCAGAGGGGTGGCATGAGCAAAGGAGTGGAGGCCGATCTCAGCAGAGCTCAAACTAACTAGGGTGACTGGGGTCAGGGGTTCTGGGGTGGGGATTCTGGTGGGCACTGAGGTAGGAAAGGAAGGAGGGCTGGGCTGTAAAGAGCCTTTGGGATAAGCCTGGTGGAGCCTGTGGGTTTGCTTATACAAGAGCTTGGATCCATGTCGGCCTCTTTCATGAGGTCAAGAGGCTCCCATAGAAAGCTCTGGGTTTGCCCCAGAGCCATTAACCTTTGGAGTTGGGCGGGAAACTTGAGCCAGCCATGAGTTATTTCCCATTCCACATCCTCTACTGCGGGCCTCCGGGTCTCCTGGAGGCAAGTAAACACCTAGGGCCTGGGAGGCAAAAATATCCGGGAGGCCATGGAGCGGAGGGAGCCCGCCAGATGCAGAGCACAGGTCTAAAGGTGGGTGGCTGCAGGAGCAACCCCAGGCATCCAGCTTGGAGCATGTGGTGTGGACCTAGCCTTCCCTTCTTCCCAGGAGGGCTGAATGACCACAGAACTGCTTCCTGCCTCAGGCTTAAGAAATGCATGCTAGTGCCTTCCCCGTGTCTTATCCTAGACTCACAGGCTCCTGGAAAGCCAGATGGATGAACCAGGGAAAGAACGGATTCTCACGATAGATACCATTTTTGAGATTTCACCACGTGCTGAGCCTTTTGCAACAACTCTATGACTTGGGCTCATTTTGTAGATGAGAAAAGTGACTTCTAGAGAGGTTAAGCTACTTGCCCAAGGTCAGTAGCTAGAGGCAAGGCAAGGATTCAAATCCCAGGAGTCCGGGGCTTGCATAAACAAAAGGATGAATGAACGGACGGTAAGTGAGTGAGTGGATGAAGGAAGGAGTAAAGGAGAGGGCATGAATGAATGAGAGGGTACAACTCCAAGGCCCCTTAGAACCTCGTCTGAGGTTCCCATTGACCTAGACAGAGGCCCTAGAGAGGAGGCCAAGGCCTCTAACAAGAGGTGGCAGGGCCAGGTCGAGGGTCCCCTGATGTCTGCTTCTCTCGCTTTGTCACAGCCCCGAGCCATGATGAAGACTTTGTCCAGCGGGAACTGCACGCTCAGTGTGCCCGCCAAGAACTCATACCGTATGGTGGTGCTGGGCGCCTCTCGCGTGGGCAAGAGCTCCATTGTGTCTCGCTTTCTCAATGGGCGCTTCGAGGACCAGTACACACCCACCATCGAGGACTTCCACCGCAAGGTGTACAACATCCGTGGCGACATGTACCAGCTGGACATCCTGGATACCTCCGGCAACCACCCCTTCCCCGCCATGCGCAGACTCTCCATCCTCACAGGTGAGGCCCACCGGTGCTTGGGCTGGGGTGGCAGGGCCGGGGCATGGGTGTGGAGTGTGCTGGGCACTTGGCAGTTTGCATAGTACTTGCATAGCCATCATCTGAGACAGGCGTCATCCCTGCACAGTGAGGCTCAGAGAGGTTTTGCCACTTGCTAGAACTAGTGATGGAGTCTGGGCGCCCCAATTCCATTCTGTTAGACTCCGGATCGATTACTCATGGCTGTCGGGGCCGCCTTCCAGATCAGGAGCTGATACCAGCGTGCCCCAGGGATATTCCTTTCTAGCGAACAGAATGATGCCCTGGCTGCTGCTTTCCTCCTCTAGGAGATGACGCACCAGAGCTCCGGGGCCCACAGTCAGTCCACGGGGCTCAGGTCTCCCACACCCCAGGCCTTTGCCACCTCCTAGAGAGGTAAGGGCAGGATCCTGGCAGTGGTCACCAAAGGGAAGGGGGCTTGGTCATAGTAATAGTGACGGTGATGGCAGTAGCTGACACTTATCAGAAGCTATGGGCCTGACCCTGTTCTTAGAGCTTGGCATGTGGTGTATTTTATTTTATTTTTTTTTGAGACGGAGTCTCACTCTGTCACCCAGGCTGGAGTACAGTGGTGCGATCTTAGCTCACTTCAACCTCCACCTCCTGGGTTCAAGCGATTCTCCTGCCTCAGCCCCTCAAGTAGCTGGGACTACAGGCACGTGCCACCACGCCTGGCTAATTTTTTGTCTTTTTAGTAGAGATGGGGTTTCACCATGTTAGACAGGATGGTCTTGATCTCCCGACCTCGTGATCTGCCCACCTCAGCCTCCCAAAGTACTGGGATTACAGGCGTGAGCCCCCTTGTCCGGCATGTAGTTATTTAGCCCTCACAAATAGTTATTCGTTCCCTTTTTACAAGTGAGGAAACTGAAGCCCAGAGAGGTTAAGTAACTCACTCCAATGGCAGCACAGCTCGAAAAGGGAGTCTGCTCTTGTGCTTTCAGACAAAGCCACACCGCAGCCTCTCAGCCCTGCTGGGAGGGGTGAGGAGGGACAGGGAGGTTGTTGGGGGCAGGGGTGAGGGGGAAGAAAGGGTGAGTGGAGCTGAGGGGCTGTGCACTCGTTTACACTGCATTAGCATGGTAACTAAGAGGACAAGCCCGGGACCCAGCACCTGGGTCTGAGTCCTGGTTCTGCTGCTTCCCGGCTTTGTACCTCGAGGCAAGGGATTTTATCTCTTTGTGTCTCAGCATTCTCATGTAAAGTTGCATCGCATCAACACTCATCCTAAAGGCACTGTGAGAATTAAATGAATTAATATACATAAGGCGCTTGGTGAGCAGATAGTAAGTGCACAATAAATCCCTGAGTCTTCTGTTGAGTCAGCATTTGTAGTGGGTCTACTCCCAGCTACACGATCATTTCCCAAGTCACTCCCCTCAAGTTGCTGAGCAGGGATAAGGGAAGGAGTGAGCAGGCAACTCTCTAGGCATCATTAAGATAACCCTTCAACTGAGATACTTCTATATGGAGAAACCCATGCTATGCCCAGCCCTGCCACTGCCTCCAGGCCAAGACTGAGGCTGCTGGGTGGCCCTTCATTGAGTGCTTTCTCTTCCAGGCTGGCTTTTCAGAGCATCTGACCCAGACAGCAGTCAAGCTCCCCGCTCCACCCCCAGTTTTGGAGAAGGGGCATGTAGATAGGAGAGCCCTGGGTCGACTTGTGTTCGAATCCTCTCTGGGCCTCTTGGCTTAAATGTGTGAACAGAGGCATATGCATCCCGTCTGAGTCAGCCTCCCCAGCCACACAGTGGGCTTATACCCTGCAGGGAGGCTGTGAGGACTGCAAGAAGGCTTGTAGCAGGAGCTTCCAGCAGTGACGGGTATTGCATTGGTGTCAGCCCTCTCAGCCTCGGGGAGGGGACTGGGTACCCACTGCTATGAATAAGGCTAATGACAGAGGGAAAGAGAGGGGAGATTTAGAGAGGAAGCATGTGCATATTTTCAGCACGAATTTTCAGTGACACAAGTAATACACAAACACACCCTCCTGCAAACGCTACAGATAAAGCTAATGCCCCTTTGACCCGTGTCCCCAATCCCACGCTCCTGCCCCTGCCCCGGAGGTGGCCACCCTGGCAGTCTGGCATGGAGCCTTCCGGGCCTCCGTGACTACATTGGCATTCGTATTTGTATTCCCACAATGGAGAGTATTTTTGTCTGTCTCTTTTTTACAGCGCATATCATTCTGAGTACATCTGTCTGATGCTTGTTTTTTTCACACACCAACCCGTGCCTCATTTTCCAACCTGGTGGAACCTCATTTTTTCAACCTCATTTTCCTGCTGCTCAGGAAATTCTGAAAGCCATTAATTCCACCATCAGCTCTTCTTCCAGCTGCCAGACAGGCATCTCTGATGCTTGGCATCGCAGTCTCGCATTTGAATATGTCAAGGCCACGAGTCCTCAGGGGCCCCGGATTAGCCTAATGGGATGGGGTTTGGCAGCCCAAGAAGGAAGAGTTGCCAAGCTGACGCTGCCTTGCAAGTGCCTTTCAGAAGAGCCCACACTGCAGTTTCTTCCATCACCTCCCATCCCTTCAGCCTGCCTCGGTGAACACTGTGTGCCAGGCCCTGGGGAGACCAGGATGAGTGGGTGATGGAACCCTCCTCTGTGCCTGAGCTCACTGTTTGGAGCACACCCTTGGCCTGGACACCATTCTGAATGTGCCATGTGCCATGAAGTGGGAGCAAATGATGTGCTCTGGGGGTGCAGAGGAAGGTGGCAGCCGTTCTGCCAGAAGCTGGAGCTGCTTGCTTTCTCTTCTCGAGAACTTGGGCCAGTTGCTGATTCCTCTGGGCCTCAGTTTCCTCATCTGTGAGACAGGGATCTTGTCACACCACAAGGCTATCAAGAGTTTGAGCAAAAGTGGTTGGATGCAGTGGCTCACGCCTGTAATTCCAGCACGTTGGGAGGCCGAGGTGGGTAGATCTCTTGAGGTCAGGAATTCGAGACCAGCCTGGCTAACACAGTGAAACCCTGTCTCTACTAAAAATACAAAAAATTAGCCAGGTGTGGTCTCAAAATTACAGGGCGCCTGTAATCCCAGTTACTCAGGAGGCTGAGGCAGGAGAATCGCTTGAACCCAGGAGGCGGAGGTTGCAGTGAGCTGAGATCACGCCATTGCACTCCAGCCTGGGCAACAAGAGCGAAAAAAAAAAAAGAAAGAAAAAAAGGAGTTTAAGCAAAAGTGAGGAAGGTGCTTGTTAAGAGCTGGAAATCGGGATGGAGGCACCAGTCCAGACAGCCTCCTCACCGCCCCACCGTCTCCACAGCAGCCCCTGTTTCAGATTCACAACCTTGCCTTGAGTGATGTGGTGAGTTATCCTGGAGGCAGTGTGGGCCTTGGAGGCCAGCACTCACTTTTTCATCCCATGATTTATTTGAGAAGCAGAGAGCATCTACCAGGTGCCAGGCACTAGCTAGGTGAGGACAGAATCAGGTAGAAATCTCAGCCTAGCCACACGGAAGCTGTGTGATCTTGGACAGGCTGCATGCCCTTTCTGAGCCTCAGTTTGCTCACCTGTAACGCAAAGGTAACAAAATCTCCTTGACAGAGGCATAGTGAGGAATCAAGAGAACAATGGGCCTGGAGCACATACCCGGTGCTTGGCCCCCAGTAGGCCTTCATTCTCATCGTTACTGACACCTGAGGCCACTGAGCATGTACCACTGTCCATTCATTATCTTGCATAACTCTCAAAATTATCCTGCAAGGTAATATTTCATCTGCATGAAACAGACAGAGAAACTGAGGTTACAGAGGTTTCGTGATCTGCTCAAGTCTGCTGGCAGCTAAGTGGATGAGGCCAGATGCAAACTAGGCATTGAGCAAAACAGGCAGGCCACCTGCGCTCATAGAAATGATTCTTATTATCTGAACGCAGTCCACACTAATCACCCACCCCTCTGCAGCCCTGCAAGGAAATGTGAAGTGAGTTGACTGTATTTGAACCAAGTGGTCCACATGTTAGCTATACGACTGTGAACAGAGGCTTCAACCCCCTCAGCCTAAGTTTCCTGCCCTGGAAAACGGGGAGAATAATCGCAGCTACCCCAAAGAGTCGCTGCGTAGGTTAAGTCAGTTACACCGCATAACTGCTTCAGGGCACCTGTGACTCCCAGCTGTTAGGACTGGTGTTCTGTGGCCAGAGGAGGGCAGGAGTCACAGCTGGCCGGTGAACTCACTGCCTGGGCTCTCTCCCTGCAGGGGATGTCTTCATCCTGGTGTTCAGCCTGGATAACCGGGAGTCCTTCGATGAGGTCAAGCGCCTCCAGAAGCAGATCCTGGAGGTCAAGTCCTGCCTGAAGAACAAGACCAAGGAGGCGGCAGAGCTGCCCATGGTCATCTGTGGCAACAAGAACGACCATGGCGAGCTTTGCCGCCAGGTGCCCACCACCGAGGCCGAGCTGCTGGTGTCCGGCGACGAGAACTGCGCCTACTTCGAGGTGTCGGCCAAGAAGAACACCAACGTGGACGAGATGTTCTACGTGCTCTTCAGCATGGCCAAGCTGCCGCACGAGATGAGCCCCGCCCTGCATCGCAAGATCTCCGTGCAGTACGGTGACGCCTTCCACCCCAGGCCCTTCTGCATGCGCCGCGTCAAGGAGATGGACGCCTATGGCATGGTCTCGCCCTTCGCCCGCCGCCCCAGCGTCAACAGTGACCTCAAGTACATCAAGGCCAAGGTCCTTCGAGAAGGCCAGGCCCGCGAGAGGGACAAGTGCACCATCCAGTGAGCGAGGGATGCTGGGGCGGGGCTTGGCCAGTGCCTTCAGGGAGGTGGCCCCAGATGCCCGCTGTGCGCATCCCCCCCACCGAGGCCCCCGCAGCAGTCTTGTTCACAGACCTTAGGCACAGACTGGAGGCCCCCGGGCGCTGGCCTCCGCACATCCGTCTGCCTTCTCACAGCTTTCCTGAGTCCCCTTGTCCACAGCTCCTTGGTGGTTTCAGCTCCTCTGTGGGAGGACACATCTCTGCAGCCTCACACCTTCCTCTCCTGGGGCTGGAAGGAATGTTGATCCCAGAGGGGTGAGGATTGCTGCGTCATATGGAGCCTCCTGGGACAAGTCTCAGGATGCAAAGGACACGGAAGGCCAGATGAGAAAGGTCTCCTCTCTCCTGGCATAACACCCAGCTTGGTTTGGGTGGCAGCTGGGAGAACTTCTCTCCCAGCCCTGCAACTCCTACCCTCTGGGTTAGCTGCCTCTGCACCCCCTCCCACCCCCAGCACACACACAAGTTAGCCCCCAGCTGCCCCTGACATTGAGCCAGTGGCGGCTGTGTGTTTGAAGGGGGCGTGGCCACACCTCCTAGACCACGCCCACCCCTAGACCACGTTCCTCAGCCTCCTCTCCCAGGTCCCTCCGCCCGACAGTTGTGCTTTGTTGTGGTTGCAGCTGTTTTCATGTCATGTATAGCAGTAGAAATGGAAATCATTGTACTGTAAAAGCCTAGTGACTCCCTTCTTGGCCAGGCCCTCACCCAGTTCAGATCCACGGCCTCCTCTGGGGATGCCTTCCTCCTCTATTCCCAAACAGGGTTTCCATGGCCTGTCTGCACCTAGACATTGACCTCCGCCATTGAACTCCACGGTTTACAGACAATTGCACAAGCGTGGGGTGGACAGGCCAGGGCTGCTTTTTTTAATGCTCCCATTTCACAGAGGATACCACTGAGACTCGGAGGGGACATGATGAGCCCCAAGCCACAACCCTGTCCCCTAGCAAGTTCAGGGTACAGCTCCACCTAGAACCAGGCTGTCCTCTACTGTGCTCGTTCCTCAAGCATTTATTAAGCACCTACTGGGTGCTGGGTTCACTGTGTCCTAGGAAACCAAGAGGGTCCCCAGCCCTGGCCCCTGCTGCCCCACCACCTTCTGCACACACAGCGGTGGGGAGGCAGGGAGGAGCAGCTGGGACCCAGAACTGAGCCTGGGAGGGGTCCAACAGAAAAGCTCAGGGCAGGTCTTCTCCTTGTGCCCGGGATTGGGCTATGCTGGGTCCAACCATGTACTCAGGCATGGTGGGTTTGAACCCATAAACCAAAGGCCCTTGTCATCAGCTCTTAACAAGTATATTTTGTATTTTAATCTCTCTAAACATATGGAAGTTTTCGGGCCCTAAGGAACCTTAGTGATCATATAATGGGTCTTTCTGAGGTCCAGAGAGGGTTAGTAACTTCCCCCAGGTCACACAGCAAGTCTGTGGGTGGCAGAAGCAAGCTAGTGCTGGGCATTCGGTACCTACCACGATGTGCCCCCTCTCTTGATGCTTGGCCCCTGGGGCCTTCAGGGCTTTGGGACATCTTGTCCTCAACCCTCTCCCTAGATCAGTCTGTGAGGGTCCCTGTAGATATTGTGTACCCCATGCCAATGTATATACAAGTACACACAGATGTACACACAGATGTACACATGCTCCAGCCCCAGCTCTGCATACCTGCACCTGCATCTCAGCCTTGGCCCCTGCCTGCGTCTGTGCGGAACGCAGCAGCTCCAACCTCGCCTCTGTCCTCTTCCCCACCCCCCGCCTGAGCCCTCTGAGCAGACCAGGCACCTTGGCTGCACCAGTGTGTGGCCCGCTGTCTCCCAGGCACAGCCCCGCTGCCATGGATCTCCGTGTACACTATCAATAAAAGTGAGTTTGTTACAAAGCCGTGTCCTTGCCCATGTGTATTTTTCGTGTTTCCAAGAGGAGGTGTGCCCCCTCCCCGACCAAAGCTGGCCTTTCCCGCCCAAATTCACCTGCTGAGTGCCCTGGCCCTGAGGGTCAGCACTGAGTCCACCTTCAAGTTTAAGTGTCGGGGGAGGGGGATAAGACCCCCAGATGGAAGGTGATGCTCTCCTTCAGCTTGGTCCTCCTGGGTCCTCCAGGTTTGTGTACCGAGGCGTCTGTGTCCACACAGGAGGGGCCCCTGTGGACCATTAGCTCCAGGAGGTTCTCTGTGTCTTAGTTCTTCATGGTTCCTGTACAGCAGCAATTTCACCTCCAGGGCACCGTTGGCAATCTCTGGAAACCTTTTCCAAGCCTGGGGCTAGGGCTGCTGCTCTCACCTGGTGGGTGGAGGCCAGGAACACCGTTCAGTATCCTCCAGTGCACAGGCTGCCCCTCCACCCCCACCGCACTGAGAATTATCTGGCCTCAAATACCGAGCGTGGGCAGCCTCACTTAGACTCAACCCGGGGGCCAGGACACGGCCCCCACCTGCGTGTGGTGGATTTGTTGGACCGCATTCTGGACGGAACCCAGTAGACACGGGGCTCACAGCATGAGCCCTCCTGTGAAGCGAGACAGGATGTAGGTGAGGATGGCAAGTGGAGGCTGAGGGAGAAGGTCTGGGTCCTGACCGACACCGAACGTGCCCCCGGGACTGAGAGGTTTCCCTGGGCAGAGGGAAAGGAGAAAGTCATGAGTGTCCACTGTGTGTTTTACCCGGCGGGTCTCACGCCATCTTATCACCCAGCCCTGAAGGAAGCCCACTCACGTTCACCCAATCTGAGCATTTAGGTTCAGAGAGCTCCATATTTTGTCCAAGATGGCACAGCTGGTGAAGTGGCAGATCAGGGATTCAACACCAGGGGCTGTCTGATCTCCGTCTGGCTGAAGAAAGAGTTTGCATCCGGGAGGTGGAAACAGTCTGTTCTTTTGATCAGCAAATGCCACCAGCAGGATCAGGGAGCCAGGCCCTAAAGGAGGTTGAGAGACAGTCAGTATAAGGTCCACTGGGAACCACATCGTCCATTGGGAAGCCACAACCTCTGCACAGACATCCACAAAACAAACAGAGCCAGGCAGTGGTGGAGGCAAGACCACGCAAGTCCGTGGTGTGGGGAGCTGGAGAACTCACAGCCTCTGCCTACCTGGGGGCCCCACTCCCAGCCTCTGCATATCTGGGGGCCCTGCTTTCAGCCTCTGCCTACCTGGGGGACCCTGCTTCTAGTCTCTGCCTACCTGGGGGCTCGGCTCCTAACCTCTGCCTACCTGGGGACATATCTTCTAACCTCTGCCTACCTGGGGGCCCCTCTCCTAGCTTCTGATAATCTAGCAGCCCAGCTTCCCTCCAATCCTTTGCCCACACCAGCCACAGAAGGTCAGTGTGGGAGGCATGTCCCTCGGACACTTTCTAGATCCTGGTTCTCATACACATGAAGCATGGAGGCAAACGCTCCTTTCTGCATTGCAGTCAGCGCTGCACCATAACAAGGGCGCTGGTGCACAAAGCCAGGACTCCACAGTGTCCCGCTGGAGCCCAGCCTGCCGCTGCCACTCCCTTTCTCTATGTGGGTCTGCAAATAAGTCTCGTCCCCTCCCAGGCCTCCTTTTCTTCATGAGTAAATGGGAGGCGGGAGGAAGGCATCAGGACCGGATACACACCAACAGCCTCTCGCAGCCCTGATGGTCTCTGCTAGAAGGAATTGATATTCCTGTTGCATAACTCACAGCATTCCAATCATCACCAAACAGAACATGCTCACCCCAGCCCCAGCTCTAGCCCCACTCCTTGTTCCCTGCATCCCACAGTCCTTGCCCTGGCATGGGGTTAACAGTGACGGGCTGCCACAGAGGAGAAAGACACGTGTCTCCTTAGCCCTGGGACAGCAGGTAGGATAAGACTGTAGGAAAATTCCCTTCACGGTGAGACCATTTAGAGCCAAGCCCAGGATAGCCGGCTAATCCCCCGACCCTAGGAAGGGAGCATTGAGATTATGATTTCAAAGAATTCTGTGCTGTGAACTCTAAGTACTTGTTCTGTTCCGCCTCCCTGAACCTGTCACTTACTCGAAAGAAAAACTTCAGTCTGCGTCACGGTTTGGTGGGGGCTGATGGGAGGCCTGCCAGGGGCTCAGCAGTGAAGGCTGCCGGGAATGGGGGAAGGGAAAGGAGCCGACTTTTGCGAAGACCTTACTCTGTGCCAAGCACTGTGCTGAGCTTTTTACCTGCATCCTCTCATTGGATCCTCATGGCAGAGCTAGCTGGAATCCCTTTTTGGATAAGAGGGAATGGAGTTCAGAGAGGTTAAGTCACTTGTCCAAAGTTGCACAGCCAGGAAGGAGCAGAGCTGGATGAGAAACTACGTCTGATTCCAAAGCACATTTTTGTCTCCAGGGCTGTTAAAACCGAGCCAGCTGAGGGGTTGCTCTCTGGCGGGAGAGTCCAGTGAGTTGGGGTGCAGTGTCTGGATGTGGTTCAGGGAACTCAGAAAATGGGGTGCTCTTCTGCTCACAATAAAAGGCTGAGCTGCTGTCACAAGAGAAGAACCCAACTTATTTTTCATGGTGAAGTCACTCTGCTCCACCTGGTTTCTTCAGTCTTCAGGTTCTTCCATCTCTAGGACCTTGTCACCATCTGCATGGTTGAAGCCACTGCAACATTCAGGTTCAGCAGAAGAAATAGGGGAAAAGAGTGTGGAAGAGGTACACCTGCTGTTTTCAGGGCGATGGACTTATCACTTCCGCTTTCTAGCAATGGCAAGAGCCCAGCCGTGTGACTGTACCTACCTATGAGAAGGCCTGAGAGATGCAGTCCTTTGCTAGGTGGCCCCATGCCCAGCAGTGACTCCACTGTGGAAAAGAGGAGGGATCTGGTTGACCAGTCGGTTATCTCCAAGCAGCCACCCTAATGCAATGGATCAGCCTTGGGACACCACGGGCGGTCTGACTTCAAACAAGCTCCACTTAGCAGATGAAATCAGAAAGCAGCTCTAGGCTCCCAAGGCTGCTTTAAATTGGCTCTGAGCATGCCAGGTGCTGTGGCTCATGCCTGTAACCCCAGCACCTTGGGAGGCTAAGGCAGGCAGATCGAGCCCAGCCTGACCAACATGGAGAAACCTTGTCTCTACTAAAAATACAAAATTAACCAAGCATGGTGGTGCATGCCTGTAATCCCAGCTACTTGGGAGGCTTAAGGCAGGAGAATCGCTTGAACCCGGGAGGTGGAGGTTGCAATGAGCCGAGATCATGCCATCGCACTCTTGCCTGGGCAACAAGACCGAAACTCCGCCTCAAAAATAAATAAAGAAATAAATAAAAATTAAAATAATTGACTCTGAGCACTTATTCACATCCAACCCCCATCCCCAGATGAAAACTTGGACTATCCCATGATTTTTCCCATCTCTCTTGAAAAGCAGAATATACCATAGGCATTTTAACTAATAAGTACAGTCTCAACTAAAATTCCTTGGCCAGTGTGATCATCAAATTTCCAGTCTTCATTCTAAAGAGTTTCCTTCCCTCCCCTAGCGGTGGTCTACTGCACACAAAAAGCTGGAGACTCGGGAAGAGAAGGGTGGACAGTTCACTTTTCTCACTTGCCTTCTGTCCCTTTAGCTACTTCTGGTTCCTCTCTCCTCCATTCTTGGGAGGTGGGTTTGGGGGTGGAGGGAGAAGAGGTTGAGAACGGGTGGAGGGAGAAGAGCAGGGAGGTTCTTCTTTGCCTAGTTACTACGGCACTTTGGGAAGATGGTGTCATACTCCAAGTATGGCCAATGGTTAACGATAGCATTAAAATCTCATGGATTATTTTGGAGATTGTTTCCTGCTGTCAGTAGGAACCTGTCATCTGCAGAGGCCTCTATGCAGTTCTATGCATCCCTATCTTCCAGGTGTACCTCTTCCACACTCTCTCCCCCTTTCCCTTCGACTGAACCTGAATGTGGCAGTGGCTTCAACCAGGCAGATGGAGACAAGGTCCTAGAGATGGAGGAACTTGAAGACAGAAGAAAACTAGGTTAGTTGCTTAGTCCCTCTGCAGCCCCAAGGAATCTTCTGACACCTTTTGCTTCTCTGTGCAGAGGCTTTTTGCCTCTCTGGGGTGTTCTACTGGACAGGGCCTAAGGCACTGCCATGCCTGCTTCCTGTTGTGGTCAGTCCACATTTGGTGCATATGAAACTCACACCCTCTACCCCAATCAACTCTAGAAGTGTAAGTTGTTCTGAGTTTACTGGGATCTTTAGCATCTAACCCAGTCAGTCTGTCACACGCGAGATTTATCAGGCAGAGGACAGTGGCCCACAGAGCCACTCCGCTCAGGGAAACATGTCTAGCTAGCTCTTTAGGCTTGAGCTAAGGGCAGTCCCTTTCACAGCATACTATAGTGTGCAACAGCGATTCTCTTTCGCAGGAAATCTTCCTGCTGACTATTGTATATCTTCGACAAACGTGAGAAGTACAAGAGTCAAGGAGCCAGTTCTTGGCCAAATGCTTTGAAAATTTTGCTCTTGGTTTGACACCTTACTTTAGAAACTGAGGTCAACCTTCTTAAAGTGTCAGCCAAAATGAAGAGGCCATGGTCATCCACCAGATAAAGGGATCTGGGGGATGCCACCCACAGAGGGACCCCTACCTCATCTAGGAAGAGGAACACTGAGCAGGAAAGTGAGTTAGAGAGTTCAGGATTGAACCTACCCAGGTATCCTAGGTGCACACCTAAATGTGCCCCTCAATAAGAGAGGCAGAACATTTGACTTGTTCATAACATAGACTCTGGTCTAAGGCTGCCTGAGTTCAAATTTCACGTCTACCATTTGCTCATCTGCTAAAAGGCAAATGACTTTTTGTATTGGTCAGCTATTGCTGCAATAGTGCCGTGTAACAAACCATGCCAAAATTCAGTAGTTCTCAAAAACAAGCATTTCTTCTTAGGTTTACAGGTCCCTAGGTCAATTGCAGTTTGAGTGGACTAGGCTGAATATAACCTCAGTACTGATCTTATCTTTCTTTACATTTTGACATTTTGTTCATTATGGATTTTCTGCATTAATTTTTCTTTAAAAAATATTACATGAGTCTGCGAACCATGGCTCCGAAGGCCGAGGCAGGAGGATTGCTTGAGGCCAGGTGTTTGAGACCAGCCTAGGCAACATGAAGAAACCCCATCTCTACGAAAACTATAAAAAAATTAGCGAAGTGTGGTGGCACATGCCTGTGGTCCCAGCTACTAGGGAGGCTGAGATGGGGGAATCACTTGAGTTCAGGAGGCTGAGGCTGCAGTGAGCCATGGTCACGCCACTGCACTCCAGCCTAGGCAACAGAGTAAGACCCTGTCTCAAAAAATTTTATATAGATATATATAAATGATAGCATTAAATATCGTTAATTTATAATGATAATATATAAATAATAAATAAATATAATTAAAATAATTATAATATAACTTAATACAAATATAATATTACATATTCTAAAAATTATAATAAATAGAAATATTAATGATAGCATGATATATATATATAATATGAAAATGTTATCTACCTTGATTCTTGGGGGTTTTGGGGAGTAAGGGGGCATCTGAAATGTTGTGCTTAAGATAATCGCCTCCCTTGCTTCACCCTAGTTCTGGCCCTGGCTCCTCCATATCTTCTCCATGACTCAGCATCTTCATTTGTAGAATAGGAGTAATTACACCACCTCATTGGATGGTTATGAGAACTAAATGACTTAATACTTGCGAAACATTTAGAATGGTGCCTGGCACATAATAAGCACCAGCCATAATTATTTCTGTGCCACTGAGGCTCCTCGCAGGTCCCCCTGGGGGTGAGCAGCACTCCCCCTGGGGCCCCCGCCCTGGTCAGCATGGTCTCTGACTGTGTGCCTTTTGTTAAGACACAACTCATTCTCTGAACCTCCATTTCTTCATCCTGGAATCTCAGTGAGGACCACACAAGGTGTACATCAAAGCACTTGGCGATTTGTCATATGGGGTACAGACGTTGGCCACCAGGATCATTTGACACACGTTCAATATCGGGTTTTAAGACACAGCCCCTACATTCTTTGGTGTGCCTCCCACCAAAAGGCGGGGTCTGTACCCCTCCCCTTGATCAGGGCGAGATGCTGATTGCTTTGACCAATGGTGTGCACTGGAGTAATGCTCTGTGACTTCTAGGGCCAGGTCAGAAGAGGTCACACAGCTCTACCTGGTTTTCTAAGGGTGTTCTGTCACTGTCAGGATGCTCCTGCTAAGAATCCCGCTGCTGTGCTATGAGAAGCCCATTTCATGAGGAGAGGCCGTGTGGGGGTGCTCAGGACACAGTCCCAGCTGCAACCAGCCCGAAGGCCAGGCACGGTGGTGCAGGAGCCTCCAGCCCCAGCCATGGGTGTCCTCCAGGCACAGCAGAGCAGAGATGAGCCATTCCTGATGTGCGTGGGCCAAATTCCTGACCACAGAATCTAACAGCAGGATAAAGTGGTGGTTTTATGCTACCAAATTTGGGGCAGTTAGGCAGCAACATATTCAGAACATTCACCAAAGCCTTCTTCATTGTCAGAATCTCAGGACACAGAAATGAATTAGTCTCTGCTCCACAAAGAACCAAAAAGCAGCCCCTGAACTGTCCATTGTAATATAATCTGTCCATGCTATAACAGATGCTCTGGAAGCTCGAGGAGGAGCCTCTAACTGAGCCAGGGTGAGGTTCTGGGCCAACCTCCCTGGTTGGGGAGATGATGCTGGAGTTGAATATAACAGATTAATAAAGGCTAACTAGAAGAATGAGGGAGGATGTTTCTAAATGGAATGTGCAAGGGACTAGAGGCAAGACAGTGCCTACTGAAAGTTCAATGTAGCTGGAGCACAGAAGGAAAAAACCTACTGGTTCTTGAAATACTGGAGATATCCAGCTGCCACAGGACCTTTGCACATGCTGTTCTCTCTTCCTGGAATGTGCTTCCTTTAGGGACTGTGCTGGCTTACTTGCTCACTTCATTCCTATTGCAGCTCAATGTCACCTACTCAGTGAAGCCTCCCCTGACCTCTCTACTGAAAATTCCTCCCTAATCCATCTTTCTCCCCACTCCCCTGCCTTCTCTTTCCTCATAGCATTGATCATCACTTGACTGTTTTGGGGGTTTTTTTTGTTTTTTTTTTTCACTCTTGTTGTCCAAGCTGGAGTACAATGGTGCAATGTCAGCTCACTGCAACCTCTGTCTCCCAGGTTCAAGTGATTCTCCAGCCTTGCCTCCCGAGTAGCTGGGATTACAGGCATGCACCACTATGCCCAGCTAATTTTTTTATTTTTAATAGAGACAGGGTCTCACTATGTTGGCCAGTCTGGTCTCGAACTCCTGACCTCAGGTGATCCACCCGCCTTGTCCTCTCAAAGTGCTGGGATTACAGGCATGAGCCACTGTGCCTGGCTAATCACTTGACTTCTTATAATGTGCTTATGATATGTTTCTTCTGCTAAAATGTGAATTACAGAAGACTAAGACACACTTCTCCCAGCGTAGCGTAGTGCCTGGCAGACAGTAGGTCTTGGATAAATATATCAAGAGTTGGATGGATGAATGAAGGGAGAGGTGTGATCAGATACACCTTTTGGAAGCCCCCTCTGGCTGCTGGGAGTGGGTTGGAAGGGTGTTTGAAAGGAGGCCGGGAGAGGGGATTTCAGCTATCCACGTGGGAGCTGATGGCAGGAGTCTCTCTGGAGAGCCGACATGAGGATGATGAAGGGTCGGATTTGAGGAGGGAGACAGAAGAGCTGGAATCTCCCAGGTGGAGGGCGTGGCATTGGGTGGGGAGGCGATGGTGGGGCTCAGGATTGCCATGTGAGAAGCTGGTGGATGGTGATGCGCTCACTCAGCTGGGGCTCCAAGAGGAGAGAGTGCACACTGGAAGGCCCCATGAGGTGAGCATCAAGGAGATGAGTCACATCTGTGTTGTGCGGCATTTGAGGCTCCCAGGGGCCCTTGAAGGGCAATCACCTGACAGGAGCCTGGCTGTAAGGGTCTGAAGCTGAGGAGAGAAGGCTGACCAGAGGGAAAATCTGGGGTTCCATCAGCCATGGAGAGGGTGACCACTAAGCCATACAGCGAGAGGAGGACCCGGAGGAACGCCATGACTTAGGGAAAGGCAGAGAGGGGAGGGATGGAGGAAGAAAGGAGAGACGGACAGAAAACAAGATGGTGGGGTCACGGAAGCCGAGGGCAGGGGAAGCTTTGAGAAGAAATAAATGGTCTCTAGTATCAAAAGCTGCCAAGAAGCAGGTTGAAGGGTGTCCACTAGGCTCGTGACACGAAGGTCACTGGAGGCTTGGAACCCAGGCTGTGGAGATAGGCTGTGTTGCATGGGAAGAGGAGCGGGTGGTGAACAAATACCAAAAGCATTCTTTTCTTTCTTTAAAAAAAAATTTTAGGCCAGGCACGGTGGCTCACGCCTGTAATCCCAGCACTTTGGGAGGCTGAGGCAGGTGGATCACCTGAGGTCAGGAGTTCAAGACCAACATGGAGAAATCCCATCTCTACTAAAAATACAAAATTAGCCGGGCGTGGTGCTCCATGCCTGTAATCCCAGCTACTCGGGAGGCTGAGGCAGGAGAATCACTTGAACCCAGGAGGTGGAGGTTGCGGTGAGCTGAGATCGCACCACTTCACTCCAGCCTGGGCAACAAGAGCAAAACTCCATCTCGAAAACAAACAAATGAACAAACAAACAAACAAATTTCTTTTTTTTTTTTTTTGAGACGGAGTCTCGCTCTGTCACCCAGGCTGGAGTGCTGTGGCCGGATCTCAGCTCACTGCAAGCTCCGCCTCCCGGGTTCACGCCATTCTCCTGCCTCAGCCTCCTGAGTAGCTGGGACTACAGGCACCCGCCACCTCACCCGGCTAGTTTTTTGTATTTTTTAGTAGAGACAGGGTTTCACCGTGTTAGCCAGGATGGTCTCGATCTCCTGACCTCGTGATCCGCCCGTCTCGGCCTCCCAAAGTGCTGGGATTACAGGCTTGAGCCACCGCGCCCGGCCGCAAACAAATTTCAATAAGGGCCAGATGCAGTGGTGCACACCTGGAGTTCCAGCACTTTGGGAGGCCTAAGCGGGTGGATCATTTGAGGCCAGGAGTTCGAGACCAGCCTGGCCAACATGGTGAAACTCCGTCTCTATTAAAAAATACAAAAATTAGCCAGATGTGGTGGCACACACCTATAATCCCAGCTACTTGGGAGGCTGAGGCATGAGAATCGCTTGAACCCAGGAGGCAGAGGTTGCAGTGAGCCTAGATCAAGGCACTGCACTCCAGCCTGGATGACAGAGCAAGACTTCATCTCAAAAAAAAAAAAAAGGAAATTTCAATAAGCATAATTGTAAAACTGAAAGGGAAACATGAGGTGAAAAAGAAGGGAATGAGGTGTTCTAGAAGGGTGGTTGTTAGCATTATCACCATTCTTTAAGAGGGCGAGACTTCAACTCACTGAAATGCTGTTAAGAAAGATCAGGAAGAGAAGGAGGATGCTTTGGGGAGAAGGAAGGGGTGACTGCTGGAGAGGGGACACTGGAGACAGGGGAAGGGCTGGGACCCAGGCGTAGGCAGAGGGGTGTGACCATCAGAAGAGATGGTGATCTCCAAGAAGAAGGCTGGGAGGGGAGACTGCAGTGGACTGAGCTGAGCCTGGGCTGCGGGGAAGCTTTTGTCCTGCCGTCCAAGGCTCTTGGCTTCCCGGTGTGTTGCCTGTTGGAGACGGAGCTCGGGCTCCAAGAGAGGATGTTCTCAACCCTCTAGTGTTTTTATGAGACGTTAAACTTGAATTCGAAAAGTCCCAAATCAATTTTATCTCAAATGAGAAGTGGACAGAGACAAAGGCTTTGGTCCAGAAAGGGCGAGGAGTGGAATTCATAGGACATTGAATATTCACTCCACAAACACAGAGCTCTCTCTGGGCCCTGGAGGCTCTGGGTGCTGGAGCAGAAGAATAAAGTTCTCAAAGAATCTGGGGGGCAAGAGGGAAACAGACAGGCATTACAATTAAGGAATGTAATTGCTAACATGAATAGGAAAGTTTCTCAGAGGAGGTAACGCTTCTAGCTGCCTCTTAAGGATTTATAGAGTTTTACCAGAAAACACTCCTAGAAGTGAAGAATCTTATTATTCTACTCAATGTAAGTGTCATTTTACTTAATATAAAAGCCCTTGGCTCAGTACCGACATACCATCAGCTTTGAATGTCAATGAGCTATTAAAATATTATTATTATTTATTATTATTATTTTTTAGACAGGGTCTTGTTCTGTTGCCCAGGCTGGAGTGCAGTGGTGCAATTATGGCTCAGTGCAGTCTCGACCTCCTGGGCCCAAATGATCCCTTCCCACCCACCTCAGCCTCCCCAAGTAGCTGGGACTATAGGCATGTACTCCCATGCCTGGCTAGTTTTTGTTGTATTTGTAGAGATGGAGTTTTGCCATGTAGCCCAGGCTGGTCTCAAACTTCTGGGTGCAAATGATCCATCTGCCTCGGCCTCCCAAAGCGCTGGGATTACAGGCGTGAGCCACCGCACCTGTGTCCCCATTTTTTCCTGATACTTACAATTACCATGAGCCCTTAACATTCACATGAAATAAGACAAGATCTCTAACAACCTCACGCTGGGAAATACTGTCTTCTGCATAAACTATCCCTCTTTAAAAGGAGCAGAGTGTAACTGAAATGTTAAGCTACTATCTTGGACATTTAACAACTATAAGAACGGGACCAAAGCCATTTCCACAGTTATTAACTGAAGCCTCCAATCTCACTTGAGCTGTTCTTTGCTGGCTCCAGAGGCTCTCTTGAGCTGCGCAGGGAATCACTTTCCCTGATTTCTACTGAGAGCAGCATATGGTGGGCTCATTTGGAGCCAAAGATTCAAGCCAGGGCCAAGTTCAACTCTCCACTCTTTAATCCACTCCTTGCTCCTACTTTTCAGATTAAAAGCCAAGAGATTCCCAGATATCTTCATCTTTCTCTCCATTATTAGCACTAGCAATTGGAGTTCTGAGGTCATTTTCCAGAAAGAAGCTGTGGTTATTGCTGGGTATTCAGCTGGTTTCACTCACTAGCTGAGTTCCACGCTGACATTTTTGCCCCAGCAAAATTACGAATTAGTACCAGCCACGGACTGGTTTGAAACGACTCAAAACTGCATGTTAAATTCTTGAACGTCAAGGATTTCCTGGGCTTTCCAAGTCTCTACCACTCCTGAACTCAAGCTTTAAGGACACATGTACATGTATACACCCCTATACGTGCTCATTGCATGAACACATTCATGCATGGTATGCATGCACATGTCTACCCTCTGTCGTCACACATGCATACATGCACATAATGCATATACACAAATGCATAACACCATACACACATACGCATGCATTTACAGCCATGCACACACAGACATACAAATGCTTGCACACACATGTGTATAAGCACACACAACATGCATGCATACAGAGGCCCAGCAGGCACAGGCTTGCCCACACACTCTGCCAAGAACAAGTCAGGAGGAGGAAGGTAGACACATCATTCTTCTCTCTCTAGTTCAAATGACTTCTCTTCCTTGGCACCAACTTTTGTTTTGATATCTTTTGTTATTTTTTTAGATCGCAAAGACATGGGATGGAAACCAAATCCCCGGGGTTTCCAGATGGAAGATATGATTTCTAACAATGCATCTGCTTAGGCAAACTGGCATAGCAAAAGAATTTGGAGGCCTGTTGGAGTGTTTGTTATATCTGTAGCACCCCCCAACTTCTCCTCCCCCTCTCACCCACCTACCCCACCACAGGGAGGCAATGCAGGGCTGGACGCCCTGCTCTTGCTGCTAACTGCAGCTCTGCCATGATTTTGCTGTGTGAACTCAGTCAATCCACTCCCTATCTCTGGTCCTTCCAGCTTTGATGGGGAGTGGATAGACCAAGGTTCAGTTATCCCCATACACAGATGAAGAAATCGTGGCTGCAATAAGTGCAGAGGGCCTCCTGAAGGTCACACAACCAGAATCCACGTGTTGCAGCTTCCTCCCAGCGCTCATTGCTACAGGGCTTCTCATGCTTGAATGTGCATATGAATCGCCCTGGGGTCTTGTTAAAGTGCAGACTCTGATTCAATAGGTCTGAGGTGGACTTAAGCTTCTTTCTAACAAGTTCCAGATTTAAGATTCTTTCTGGCCGGGTGCGGTGGCTCACGCCTACAATCCCAGCACTCTGGGAGGCTGGGCAGATCACCTGAGGTCAGGAGTTCAAGACCAACCTAGCTAACATGGTGAAATACTGTTTCAACTAAAAATACAAAAAATTAGCCAGGCGTGGTGGTGCGCACCTGTAGTCCCAGCTACATGGGAGGCTGAGGCTAAGAATCACTTGAACCTGGGAGGTGGAGGTTGCAGTGAGCCAAGATCGTGCCATTGCACTCCAGCTTGGGCAACAAGAGAGAAACTCATCTCAAAAAAAAAAAAAAAGAAGATTCTTTCTGACAAGGTCCAAAGGTGATCACGATCTGCTGTATGAATATACAGCTACTAAGAAAGTTATCACTCAAGGGCTGGGTGCAAGTAATGCCTATAATCGAATACTTTTGGAATCAGACAGGGCAGATCGCAGATAGGAGTTTAAGGACCAGCCACAATCAACATGGTGAAACGCCACAAAAGTTAAAAATAGCCAGAATTGGTGGTATGCCAACTTGGGAGACAGAACGGGGTGAATCATGAACCAGGGGAGGGTGGAGGTTACGGTGAAATAAAGGGTCACTCAGCCGGGGCAGGCAAGACAACCTCAAAAGAAAAAGAAAAGAGAGAGAAAGAAGAAAGAAAAAGGGAAGGGAGGGAGGAGGAAGAAAGAAGAAAAGGAAGGGAGGGAGGAGGGAAGAAAAGAAAGAGAGAGAGAGAGAGAGAAAAGAAAAGAAAGAAAGAAAGAAAGAAAGAAAAGAAAGAAAGAAAGAAAAGAAAAGAAAGAAGTTAGTTATATCACTCTTCCATGGTTTTTAAAAGTGTGTAATGGGGCTGAGGTTTGGCTCTCCTGCACTGCTCCCCACATCCCTGGCTGGGACAGTGATGACAGCATCTCGTGTCCTCCCTTTCTCCTTGGTTCTAGGCCCCATGATGCTGCCCATCTCCCCTTCCTGAGCCATTTTCTCACCTAGCCCACCTTTGGAGCTGAGGATGGTCAGTGGGATGGAGATCCGATTCCGCACGCTCTGAGTGCCTTACTACCTGGACGCCTAGGGCACATCCCTTCTCCTCCTGAAACCTCAGTTTCCCCCTCTGTACAGAGAGTGGGTTAGATTTGTCCTCAGACCTGGCTGCACCTCAGAAGCACAGGCAGAGTTCTTACAAAGTACCCTGGCCAGGATGCCACTCAGATTTTATTAAATTGGATGGGGGTGAGGCTCAGACATGGATATTTTTAAAAAGCTGCCCAGGTGATGCCAACGGGGTGCCAGGGTTGAGAAGCACAGATCTGGTGATCATTAAAGGTTAGCCCAGCGCCGGCTGTGAGGGTGTGTGGTCCCATGGCCAGGGCTGCACACCGACACCATGCTGTCCTATGCAGAGCTCAGAAGCAGCTTGGAAAAGTCTCCAAAAGATCTCAGTGCAGCTATTAGACAAGGTCACGCACCCCCTCATGGGAAACGGCTCTTGAGTTGATGATCAGGATACAGACCCTGGCATAGAGCTGAACTTTCTTTTCTGCTGACTGACACATGATGAATGCTTTAATTAAAGACTCAACCCCACACATCAATCATCAGCAGACCTCCCCCACCAATGTGCCCTCCCACGGGAGGGCTGGAAAGGCTGTCTGTGTGTGCCAGGTGGGACAAGGGGAGGGTGCACCCAGGCTGCTGCTGATCGCTGGGAGTTAACCTGACATTATGTCCAAACAGGGGACCCGATTAGCAGGAGGACCCTTGGCTGCCTCACAGCAGAGACAGAACCATGAAAAGGTTTCCTTGAAGCCAGCCGGTTGTACGTCTGTACAGTCCAGAGGTTTCCATAGCGACCCGTCTCTTCCTAAGGCTGACAATGGGCTCCAGCACCAGGGGAAGGCTTTCGATGTCTGAGGAGCCCAGCCCGAAATGGATGGGCTGAGACTGTCTAATCTTGGCTCCACTGGTCCCTTGAGGCATGTTTTTTTCAGAAAGGACACTGAACAGGCAGCAGCCCCGCCCCCACTGACCCCTCAGAGGATGGGAAAGCAATCTTTAGGATGAGAACAGTTAGCGGGTTCCTCTCCACCGTCCCTCTCCACCAATTAGGGCAGTGGATGGGCAGCTGTACCCTGAAGCTAGACCTCCCAGGATTCAAATCCTGGCTCTGCCACCTGGGTAACTATGGGCAAGTGACTTGATAGCTGCCTGCCTCAGTCTCCCCAACTGTGAAATAGGGATAATAATACTATCCTCTTCATGGGACTCTTTTGAGGATTACCTGAGTTCATTAAGGGATGTCCTTACTACAGAATCTGGAACATTTCTCTCCTTTTTTATAGCCCAGTAGTCGTAGATTATGAGAAGGTCTTGGTCCCCAGGCTAGAAGGGCTATGCCAGGCCCCTGGTCTCCTCACTACCCAGGGCAGTGGTTCTGAGGCTTGTCCTGGAGGGTTTTTAGTCACCCCAACGTCCAGTGCACCCTCAATCTGTGCGCCAGGATCTCTGAGGGTGGGACCCAGGCATCTCCTTTTGGAAAACTTTGCAGGTAGTTTCAATGCTTAAGCAAAGTTAATAACAATGAAAATCTGTCAGCATTTGTGCCTGTAAGGTTTATTCGGCCTGAGTTGTGAGATCCCATGGAGCTCCTGCAGCCTGTGTGGAATCAGGGGAGGGAGGAGTGGACACCACCAACGATTTGCACAGTACTAGGCACCCTTTGTGTGCTCATTCATTCATTCATTCATTCCACACAAGCACTTATGCACTTACAATGTGACCATGCTGGGCCTATAGCCGGGAATGAGACAGAGGGGCCCTGCCCCTGTGGCACTTACTGACCCATAGGGGAGGCAGACATTCACGGTTTATCACCCAAACACACCGGCAATGATGACAGGCACACAGAGCAGCTGAAGCGGTCAGGTGGCTTCCCATTCCAGGTGAGATCTGGAGGTTGCGGGGTAGTTAGCAAGTGGGAGAGAGCTGTGTGTGGAAAAGGTGGGAGGGGTTGCGGGAAAGGTGAGGGAGGCATAGCTGAGCTGTGGTGCTGGCCAGCCTTGCGTTTTATCTGGACAATGTGACGGCCGCTAACAGGTTTTAAGCACGGGAATGATATGATCGGATTTGCAATTTAACTAGATCCTTCTGACTGCTGTTGGGGGAACAGACTGTCAGCCTCATAACAGCACTGTCAGCTGAGTATTAGACAAAGAACCTGGGCCCAGGGAGCTGAGTCATTCATCTGCAACGTGTGGCTAGCAAGCAACAGAGGCCAGGCCCACCTCAGGCCCCTACTCTCAGATCTAGGTTCTTTGCACCCTCTTCCTGCTGTGTCCATCTCTCTCTGCTCCCCGTTTCGTCCCCATTATCTCAGGATCAACTCCAAACTCCCCATGAGACAACACGATCATCCACATTGGAGGACAGCCTTTCTCAAAGCCTCCGTGAGCACAAATCTGCATTCTTTAGGGATCACTCTGATTTTGAGAAGCAGCCAAAGGCCTTCCGAGCCAAACTTGGCGGGATAAGGTGGTGATTATATTAGTCAGCTCTTGCTATGTCACAAATTGCCCCAAAACGTAGTGGCTTAAAACAACAATAAACCTTTATTCTCTCACAGGAATTGGGAGCAGCTGAGCTGCAGAGTCTAGTTCTGGTCTCTCCCCTTTCCCAATGCCTCAGTTTCCCCAATTATAAACCAAGATGCTTGAACCAGACCCTAATATCTCTCTTAGCCTTGATGTTTCCAGAAAAGGTTTGATTCTCCCATTCTTGCCAACTCCTCTTCCTCCCTAGGCGGTGGGCCTGGGTTCACACAGACCTGCAGGTCATTGGCCAAAGACTTTTTTTTTTCTTCCACAAAGAGCTTCGGCCTGTAGCTGGGCCCTTCCTACCTACCTGCTGCAAAGTGCCGGAGATGAAACCCTGAACCTGAGATGAGGTCAGAGCAAAAACCCAAAATGACATCCCTCAAGACCCCCGAGCTGTGGCGCGGTGCAATGAGAATAGGTTGCAGACTTCCTTGTGGTCGCTGCAGGGCCGCTGACTGCTCTGAAGTGTCTTTGCCCTGAGTTCTCTGAAACACCGAGCAACTAACGGAGAGCAGGCACGCGGCAGATGGGTGACAGCAGTCAGGCACACCTGCCGCACCCTGATCCCTCCTGGCTAGGGGCTAGGCTCTTGGAATGCTTAGGAATGGGGTCTTCAGCTCTGCATCCCCCCAGTCTCAAGACAGCTGGCTCTGTTCTGCCCATCAGGTCCTGAACCTGGAGGCGGGACCTGAAATATTCCAAGGCAGGGACTCACATCCACTGACCTGCTGTGTATCTGGGATGAACTGGAGTCTGGAAGACAATGGGGAGCCTCCAGCTCACCCCCAAAGTGAAAGACAGCTCCTGGGGAGTTTATCATTTAGTAGCAACAGACGGATAGTTGCCAAATAACCATGCAGGTAAAGGGACCATCACAAGTCTAGCAAGGGCTATCAGGGGCACAGTGGAGCTGGCTCTTAGTAGAGGACCCCTGGCGAGGCCTCCTGGGGAAGGGATGGTTCAGCTGAGCTTACATCACAGGCAAAAATAAAACAGGAAAAAGACTATCCACCCTCCAAGGCCCCATCTAACTTAGCAAGGGAGAAACGGGGCAGGGAGATGAATGGAAAGAAGGAATTCGGTGGCCGTGCAGCTGGGTCCTGAGCATCGGCGGCCCATCATCCCAGTGCTCCTGGGAGGCCAGCACTGGGATACATTGGCATCCCAGCCAGCAGCAAAGGGCAGGATTCCAGCCAAAGAGACCTCTCAGGGCCTTGGCACCACCTTGGAGGGACTGCACTGTTCCGCTATCCATTGCTCCTGGAGGTGGGCACGACCCTGCCTCCTGGCTGGTGTCAGCCCCTCTGAGCCTCAGCCTCGCTGCTGCTTCCCTGGCTGCATCAGATGCAAGTAGAACAGCAACAGGCCAGCACCCCCAGGGTTGTCCTCGGTCCCTCCGACAGTCTGCCCTCTGTGGAGTGGAGTCTGGCTAGGACCGTCTTGGCCGCATGCTGAAAGCAGCCTCCAACCCCTCTGAGCTACCAACAACCCACCCACCAGCACGTGGTTGAAGCCTGCTTCTTGGGTCTCCCTGTTCTCGGTGCTTCACCCATCCAAGGCAGGTCACACCTCTACCGGAGCCAGACCATCCAAAGGTTTCCAACTTCACCCAGCAACATACCCAAGCTCCTTCTCCAGGCCTCCGAGGCCCTGGTACATCTCTGGTCTCATCTGCTACTCCTCAACCCAGATCTCCTTGCTGTGCCTCCGACACAGGTACAGGCAGCCGTAGGGCCTTGGTACCTGCTTTGTCCACTGACTTTTCTTCCAAATACACATGCGGCTTCATCTGTCACTTCACCCACATCTGTGCTTAAATCCCATCTATTCAAAGAGAACTTCCTATCTACTCCATCCAAAATAACGCCTCGAGCACTGTTTATTCCCCCTCTCTGCTTTTATTCTTCATAACACTTATTGCATTACACATAAATAAAATAAACATTTTATTTACTATTTGTGTCTCCCCTAGAATGTAAATCTCAAAGCTCAGAACACTGATTTTGTTCACTGCTATATCCCCAGTGCCGGCCGGATGCAGTGGCCCATGCCTGCAATCCCAGCACTTTGGGAGGCCAAGACAGGTGGATCACAAGGCCAAGAGATCGAGACCATCCTGGCCAACATGATGAGACCTCATCTCTATTAAAAATACAAAAAATTACCTGGGCGTGGTGGCACGCGCTTGCAGTCCCGGCTACTCAGGAGGCTGAGGCAGGAGAATCACTTGAACCCAGGAGGCGGAGGTTGCAGTGAGCAGAGATCGTGCCGCTGCACTCCAGCCTGGGCGACAGAGCAAGACTCAGTCTCAAAAATAAATAAATAAATATCCCCAGTGCCTATAGCATAGCCTGACATATAGGAGGTCCTCAGACAATATTTGTTGAATGAACAAATGAATCAAGCACAAATTAGGTTATCAAGATACAGAATGGATGGGAGAGAATGCTATGATTTCCAAAATTGTGCTGAGTTGTCGGGTGGCAAATGTTTGTTGAATGACTATGTGAACACATACTGACTGGGGGTGCCATATGAAGAGGGCTCCTGCTGGGTACATGTCCCAGCTCTGCCACTGATCAGATAGGCCTGTCGTAGGCCTATTCATGCCTATCTCCTTTTGAGGTCTTGATCTTCATCTCTGCAATATGAGAGAATTGTGTTAATATCAGGTCATTTTTTTTTTTTCCATTTTTTAAAGCAGCTTTTAGGTGAAAACGTAGACGAATCCAACAGATAAAGCTGAGGTGGTGATGTTGAAGGCAGGAGTCTTGGAATCCTGCCCGTTTGGACTCCTTTCTTTCCCTCCTCCCCTGTGTCCCAAGGTGGTTGGAAAGGCCCCAGGAACCCCAAGGCCCTTCTGAGAACAGTTGAACTCCCGTGGACTCACAGTTCCCTAAATCCTGGTAGTAAATTGCATCTTTGTTTAGCAACTATTCATCACCAGTTCTGCCCATTGATGTTGACTTGACTGCGTGACATTATTTTCCCCCAAAATGTGGGCCTGTGTGACAGCGTGATGGATTCCAGCGGAGGCTTTGAGAGGTGTTGCAAGTTCCTCCCACTGCCTTGCACTCCTGCCCTGGGCCCTGGGATGAGAGACACGTGGAGCAGGCCTGACTCTGGTCACAGCCTGGACTGGAGCTTGTGGCAGCGGTTCCCCCTGCCACTGACACACAACATGGGGGAGAAATGAAGATTTATTGCTGCAAGAAACTGAGATCGAGGTTGTTTCTTAAGCAGCATAACCTGGTGAAAACCAATACGAGCCCCTCTAGATTTGCTGTGCCTGCAGCTTAGGTCTGGAGGGGGATGTTGGCATTATTCACAAAGTATAGGAACCCAGATTTGGAATTTCTTTTGTCAACTTTTCAGCTGTTTCCTCACCTTCTGACCTGCCCCTTAAAATACTACTTTTCCTTCTTACCTTAGTCATAGATCTCAAACTGGTGGTTCCTGGCTACTTGTAACTCAAAGTCATGCCTTGTTGGGCTCCAATTAATTAATTAATTAATTCATTCATTCAACTTACTATCTGCTTATCCACTTACATGTGAATATAGAGGACTGCACAATTGTAGTTTTCTGAGTGGCCATTCAGAAAAAAAAATCTCCTTTTCAGTAAATGCTAAAAAGGTACCTACTCTGCCAGGGCTGCATAAATGAAAAAAAAAAAAAAAAAAAAAAAAGTGGTCCCTGCCTCCTTGAAATTTAAGCTATTACACTCAGGGTATGAAAAGAATCTGTCATAAATAAACCACCATCAACAACATTTAAAAAAAAAAAAAAACCCGTCTTCATCTCGAATTCAAAAAGCAACCCGTCATTTCTACTTAGTGAGGCTGGATAATTTCTGAAATTAACGGATGCTTATAGCAAACCCAAGAAAAGCACTTTTGCAACAACAGAACCTTTTATCTGGCTTACAGGCAGCTAAAAACATCCCCAACCCATCCTTCTTAGCTGTCTTTACTGAGACTAATTTTCACAAACATCTTTTTGAAAAGGAGCCGTAGTGTGCCAAAGCAGGAAGCGCGTGCCCTGGATTCAGGCACGCCATGGGGCCGGGTGTCCTCGGGAAACTGGTTCTCCTCTCTGAGCCTCACTTTCTTCATCTGCAACGTGGGCTGTGTGAACAAAGGGGGCTGGGCCAGAGGACCTCTTATTGCCTTAGGGCTTTTTGGCTGAATGCAGAATTTCTTCTCTTTTCCTTCTTTCTTTTTTTTTTTTTTTTGGAGACAGAGTCTTGCTCTGTTGCCCAGGCTGGAGTGCAATGGTGCGATCTCAGCTCACTGTAACCTCTACCTCCCAGGTTCAAGTGATTCTCTTGCCTTACCCTCCCAAATAGCTGGGATTACAGGCGCCCACCACCACGGCCAGTAAATTTTTTGTATTTTTAGTAGAGACGGGGTTTCACCATGTTGGCCAGGCTGATCTCAAACTTCTGACCTCAGATGATCTACCCGCCTTGGCCTCCCAAAGTGTTGGGATTACAGGCGTGAGCCACCACATCTGACCGAACGTGGAATTTCAAGAGTGTGTTCTTGTCTATCTGCTAAGTTCAAGTTGTTACTGCCTTTGGGGTCAGGGATCTCAGAGGAGTGATCCCAAAGAATGTCCCCTCTCCCCAGCTCCAAAAGCAAGATGGCCTGAGGGTCCCCTCCCCTGCCCCTCAAGCCCAGGATCCTGAGCCAGGTTCTTTACCATCCCCTGCCCCCACCTTTCCCTCTCTGACCCCACCTGGCTCCATGCTTGCCAGCCCCAGTGCCCTCTTGCTGGTTCTCAAACACACCAAGTGGGTACAGCCCTGGGCTTTGCACGTACCATGCCCTCCTCCCAGAATGTGCTGGCCCTGATTGTCCATGTGGCTCCCCGCTGACTTCCGTCAGGGTCCTGCTCAAATGTCTCCCTGGAAGAGGCCTTCTCTGACCCTCCCACCTCACGAGCAGCCCAGTTACTCCCCATCTCCTTCCCCTGCTTGGTTTTCCTTCACAGTATTCATCAGTATCTGCTATCTGGAGTCTGACTGCCTCCACCAGAATAAAGCGGTGGTCTTGCTCATGGCTGTTTCCCCAGCGCCTAGAACCTGGCACGTAGTGGGTACTCACAGATATTTGTTGAAGGAGGGATTAAATAAGCAAATATGCAGTTCAACGAATATGGACACGTATTTGTCTGCTTCCCCCAACAAATGTGGAGAAGGTTCCCCAAACTTCACCCTCCCCGGCCACTGGTTTTGCCCAGTAGACCCGCCCCCCTCCCCCCAGCCCTTGAGGCCTTGCGATGCTCGCCCAGCTCACGGGATGTTAAAGCTGGTGCAGGTCTCAGAGATTCAGCTGAGAAAAGAGCAGACCAAGGCCTGGAGTGGGTTTTGAGTCCATTCATTGAGCCCAGGCAGGCGCAGAGTTGGCGCCCTGAGCAGCTGTCCTGATGAAAAGAAACTGAGATTTCTTCCACAGGCTACCGCAGTCCACTCCAAGCCCCTAGTCATGGCCACAGCTAAACTCCTGTCCCTCTGACAAGATGCTGAAGGAGGGCACTTCCTGTCTCAGGCCTGAGTCCCTCTCAGCCTCCAGAGAGGAGCAGGGATGGGGAGGAATTGGTAGTTTTGAGAGTCTGCTAGGGGCTGGGGCTTCCACACACAGCCTCTTCCACTTGTCACCTTCACCACAGCCCCACGCGGAAGGAGTCATTGTCCCCATTTTGTGGATGAGCAAAGTGAGGCCTGGGGAATGAAGATGCTGGCCCAGCTTGTACACAAAGCTAGGAAATGGCCCAGCAAATCATGTCTCTGTGTTCTAGTCTGTTAAAAGCCATCCGGTGCCGAGGACCACAGCTTCGGGAGCTCCCTGCCTTCCCCAGAGAGAAAGCTGTCAGTCAGCGGGGGAGCCCGTCTCCTCCTCCCTCCCACACCACCCGCTGGTGTCACATGGCACTGGGAGGGAGCAGCGCCCACGGGGGTGCCTCCCCCTGGAGGCTGTGCAGGGAGCCTTGGGAGCTGCACCTTGTGGGTGGCTGGGGGTTGGGGGGCAGGGGCTGCACACATATTCAGGGCTCTCACGTGTTCCTGCTCTCTGCAGCTTCTCTGGAGACATGTCAGCCTGCTGGGTACATGGCCCCCAGGCTGAGACTCCTGCAGAGAAGCCTCCAATGCCAGAAATAGCAGAGCATCTCAGAGACCATCCAGGCCAGCTCCCTGCAACTTTGCCTGGCTCAGACAAGAATAAAATCTAGAGCTTTGTATGCCAGAACTGGGGCAAGGATGGGATGCGGTCAGGGTCCTTTAGAGAACATAGATAGGGCAGGTCGGTTGAGGCAAGGGCTCCAATGTCAGACCACCTGCATCCGAGTCCCGGCTCTCTCCTCAATGGTCGACCCTAGATAAATGCCTTCACCTCTCCAAGCCTCCGTTTCCTCATCTACTTTAACAGATCCTACTTATGGAGCGCTGCTCAGTGACAGGCATGGCTCTAAGCTCTGCTACCGTGTGTCATCCTCCAAGCAACCCTAGGAAGCAGATACTATTGTCATCCTTCTTTAGTGCTGAGGAAACTGACGCACAGAGTGGTTAGCTAACCTGCCCAAGGGCACGCAGCTGGGAAGTGATGGAGCCAGGATTTAATCCCAGACCATGAGGCTTTGGGATCCTGGAGCTCCATCACTATCTGGTCTGCTGTCTACTGAGGATTAAACGAGGCAAGGAATACTAAGAACCTAGAACTGTACTGAGTCAACACTCAAACAATCATTTTTATAATCATGAGGAACAGGGTCATGGACCCCTAGAAGGTCTGATGAAAGGTAAGGACCTTCCTGGTGGAAGATTTCTCACACACACACACACACACACACACACACACCCCAAACACTGCATGCAATTTCACGGGGCCCCTGTTCTAGAGGTCGACCCACCAGTCCCCCTGGGGAAACTGCTCGAGCCAGCCCCGTTATTTCCTAAGGAAGGGAGAGGAGAGGGCATGCTGAGCAGGTCCACATGTATGTTCCTTCATTTGATCCTCTGAGGTGGCCATTATTAGCCCATTGCACAGATGAGAAAACCAAGGGCAGTGTTGAGGTCCCAGGCAAGCTGGCGGGCAGATGTGGCTTTCCTCTCCTAGGGGGCCTGCCGCCTTCTCTTTGGCTGGGTGTTAGTTAGCCCCGAAGCCATGGTAAGAAATGGCACCCCCAGGGGTAGGGCCTGTTGTACACACTCAGTGAAGATTTGTTGAGTGAGTGAGTGAGTGAGTGAGTGAGTGAAAAGGTCAGAGTGGGTCGACATGGGGCCAGGCCATGTCCAAGGTCAGAGACTCAGAGCTCCCCTAGCGCAGCTCCTCTCCTGGGCGCTCATGGCTTTTCATGAGGAGGCAGGGGAAGCAGCAAAGGAAGAGCTGTAGGAATCCTGGCCTTTCAAAAGCGACTCCTCCAACCTCCAGACAAGAAAATGGGGGCCCCAAGCCTGACTTGATGTACTCAGTCACACCCCAGGATGGCAGGAGCCAGGACTGGAAATCTGGCGCCCATGCCAGAGCTCAGGCAGTGGTGGTCGGAGGGAAGGAGTGCTGAACTTGAGTCAGAATGCTTGGTCCATGCCCTGCCTGCCATTCATGAGAGACGTGACTTCAGGCAAACTGCATGACCAGGTCTCTATTTGCAAAATGGCGATTGTATCTACCTTATAAAGCCCCTGTTAGAATCAAACGGTTTGACAATTGTCTATTAAAAGTTGTTTAGCGGCCGGGCGCGGTGGCTCACGCCTGTAATCCCAGCACTTTGGGAGGCCAAGGTGGGCAGATCACGAGGTCAGGAGATGGAGACCATCCTGGCTAACATGGTGAAACCCCGTCTCTACTAAAAATACAAAAAATTAGCTGGACGTGATGGCACGTGCCTATAGTCCCAGCTATTCGGGAGGCTGAGGCAGAAGAATCGCTTGAACCCAGGAGGCGGAGGTTGCAGTGAGCCAAGATCGCACCACTGCACTCCAGCCTGGGCGACAGAGTGAGACACCATCTCCAAAAAATAATAATAAATAAAAATAAAAGTTGTTTAGCATTTTCTCCTTTTTTGTCAAATGAGGATAGGTTAACGTGAGAAGGTAGAAAATTCCCTGACATAAAACAAATGTTCTGTGATTGGTAGATTTTACTATTATTGGCAGCTATTATTACAATGCTGAACATACACGATAGGCCTCTATAAATGTCCCATGAATGGGTAGATGAAACAACAGACAGGCTAATAAGTTGTTTGGCAGACTAGTGGGAAGTGGGGTGGAGAGATGGATGAATGGGAGAAAGGTAGATGGATGGATGGATGAATGGGAAGTTGGCAAGAGGGTAGGTGGGTGGATGGATAGATATTAACTCAACCGACGCGCTATTAAGATGCTCAAAATAATCAACAGGCAGACGACATATATATATGCAAAAGACCTTATCAAAACGGTCAATGGGATTTATTATGAGATGAGAACTAACAAAGCCAACCGCATCGCGTTGTTGACCGGTGGTCTTCTTCCGTTATTGTTTCCCCAGCCGGTGCCGGAAGCCAATGGTTAATGTAATGGGGCCAGCTAATGGTACGCTAAGGCGATGGTTTAAAATGGCCGTGAGTGGAAATGGAAATAATGGTGTCGGCCGGAAGATTTGGACAGTGATTGACGGCAATGGAAAATGAAATGTGATATGGGGTGCGGGTGACGGACGGACGACGGATGGTGACGGACGGTGACAGACGGACGGATGACAGATTTGACGGACGGGTGGAATGGACGGGCGGCAAGTGACGGACGACGGACGGACGCAGGTAATGGACGGGTGACGCAATGCGGACGGACGGACGGATCGACGATCGACGAACGGACGGACAAAGTGACAGGACAAACGCCGGACGGACGAGCGGACGTACGTACGGCCGCATGACAGACAAAAACGCCGACGGACGATGCGTGACGGCAAATTTGGACGCAATGACGACATTTTGACGACGGGCGGAAACACGGACGGCGGGACGGACGGACGGACAGATGAATGATAGATGGATGGATGGATGATGGATGGATGGATGGATGGATGGATATGTGAGTGGAATCACTGGGTAGGTTGGAGGAAAGATAAATCCATGGACCAACAAGCAAGCAGATAGACAGGTGGGAGGACAGAAGACCAGGATATGGATGGATGGCGGAAATTCCTTCCCCTTGAACGAAGCCAAAGGGCTGATGGCAGCAGCTACAGCCTTACCATGGGCATCCTGAGGGTGGGGAAGAGAGGTAGGAGCTGATTGTTCACCCAGGGCACTCCTGGAGTGGGGTAGTGAACAGTTGCTTACTGTACCCCAATGTCTAAGGATGGAACAGAAGCCCTAGGAGTGAGATGACTGGGAAGAAGGCGCCCAGGCCCACACTCACACTTACACTCCCCTCAACACGGCGTGCAGCAGGAGGGCAGGCTGGGAGGGGCCCTGCACCCACGCCAGAGCAGCAGGCCACACAGCTCCTGCAGACAGCATCGGAGCCACAGCAGAGGAGGACCTCAGCTGCAGAGGCCTTCAGCAGGGCAATCCCAGTGTGCCCCTGGGGACTCCCTGGGTCTCAGCCAGAAGAACAAAGTGTCCCCAGTGGGGGACAGTGGCTGCCTCGTGACCATTCCACTTCTCAGATGGTGACCCAGGGTCCAAGGGCCTATTTCAGGCCTTGTGGGTTTTGTTGACAATGAGGCCACCTTGCGATGGCCCCGTTTCACGAAAGTGGAAGCTGAAGTCCACCAGTGGGCACCGTGGTCTGCAGGCTTAGTCCTACCCCCACCATCTCTTTGGTTTCTCCTGGGACTTGCCCAACTGCTCAGCCGACTTGGCCTCTCTGGTGTGGCTTGAACACTCCAGGCAGCCCCACCCCACTTACTCTTCCCTCTACCTGGCGGGCTCCTCCTCCAGGGACCGGGGTGGCCACCCCCTCACTTCCTGCATTGCCTGTTTACGGTGCAAGGACTTTTGTCCGTTGGGTTCCTGACGCCCGGTGCACACTCAGTATCATTTGCAGTTATCCAGTAACCCATGCCGTGATGGTGAGGGTGAGCAATAGTGAAGGGTTTCCCGCGTGCCAGGCACAGTGCTCACTCATTCGTCCACACAGCGCCCCCATGAAGTAGATGTGGTTGCTATCTGCTTCTTTGCAGTTGGGAACTCAGAGGCTCAGAGAAGGGGTTTGCTTAAGGTCCCACAGCAAGGCTGCCACTAGAACACGCTAGAGTCAAGTCCAAGGTCATCCCACGAGAACTTAGGTCCCAGAGCTAGTGGAGTTCTAGCATTGCCACCATGGGACGTTGACCTTGGAAAGTCCCCTCTTTTCTCTGAGCCTTTTTTAAGTTTGTTTGTTTGTTTTTTTGTTTGTTTTTCTGAGATGGAGTCTTGCTCTGTCACCCAGGCTAGAGTGCAATGGTGCGATCTCGGCTCACTGCAACCTCCGCCTCCTGGGTTCAAGCAATTCTCCTGCCTCGGCCTCCCAAGAAGCTGGGATTACAGATGCCCGCCACCACACCTGGCTAATTTTTGTATTTTTAGTAGAGATGGGGCTTCACCATGTTGGCCAGGCTGGTCTCAAACTCCTGACTCAGGTGATCTGCCTGCCTCGGCCTCGTGAGCCACCGCGCCCGGCCCCGAGCCTTGGTTTTTTCATCTGTAAAATGGAACAATGACAGCCTCTCCTTGGCAGGGCTGTTTTGAGAATCAAGGCTGGCAGTGGTGTGAATGCTTTACGGAAAAGAACCGTGCCTGTGTCGCTGGATGTTACGGTGCTACCTGTGTCTCCAGCTGCCTGAGCAGGGAGAGCCCGTGGGGCCCCTTGGTCTGTCACACAAGCCCAGGGTTCCAGGCTCAGTTTAGGATAATCCAGGATAATGCTACCAACTGGCTGGGGATCAGAGATCAAGTTCATTCTTTCTGGGCCCCTCTTTCCTCCCAGCTCCACTGGGATGCTGCCTCCAGGGGACTTCTCACAGCTGTCTGGACCAGACCCGCCTGGGAGGAGCAGGGTGGGCGGGGACAGGAAGGCCTCGGACTTTTCCCAGGCTGAAGACCTCCGAGGAGCCGCTCTCCCATTCCCCCACCACAGCTGGGCAGGCTTCTGATGTGGCTTTCCCAGACCCCGCTGGCCCCTGTCTGCAATGGATACACACGGAGGAGCAGTGCTCAAGAGGGGGAGGGAAGGGCGTTTGAATAGGAGGACGCATGAGGGCTCCAGGCCTGCACACACCCTGTCAGCTTGGGGTGCAAGTTGCAGATCTCTCAGGCAATGCCGGGCCTCAGCTTCCTCACCTGGAAAATGGGTTTGGACTGGGTGACTTCACCCAGGCTGCCCAGTGCTAGACACTAGAAGAGACCAAGCAGCCCAGGACCTTCCCCCAAGATCGCTCCCTGGACCCCTTTCACCTCTGCAAGATAGGAGACCATTCCCTACCTCTGGCAGCCTTCTCCTTGGTAAATGGGCAGGCTTCACCTCAGTAAAACGGGCTGGCTGAAATGGAAGATCCCGGAGCTTCCTTCCTCTCTGCCATTCTGTTGTAGCTGGGAAAGGAAAATGGGGTAGTGCTGGGAAGGAAAGAACATTTGGTGAGCGGCAACTATATACCAGGTGTTTTTTATGCTTTATCTCAGTTGTCTGTGTCTTATTCTCCTATTGCTTCTATAACAAATTACTGTAAACTTGGTAAATTAAAACAACACATGTTTATTACCTTATAATTCTGGAGGTCAGAAGTCCAAAACTAGGGTCACTGTGTTAATGGCGTCAGCGGGGCTGGTTTTCCTTGTCTTTCAAGAGAGAATCGATGCTCTCTTCATTCCTACATCCCATGGTCTTTTCTCCCATTTCCTTGGTCTCATCTCTTGTTCTCTCTTTTTTGTTTTTTTTTTTTTAAGATGGAGTTTAGCTCTTGTTGCCCAGCCTGGAGTGCAGTGGCGCAATCTTGGCTCACTGCAACCTCCACCTCTTGGGTTCAAGTGATTCTCCTGCCGCAGCCTCCCAAGTAGCTGGGATTACAGGTGCATGCCACCACACCCAGCTAATTTTTGTACTTTTAGTAGAGAGAGAGTTTCATCATGTTGGTCAGGCTGGTCTCGAATTCCTGACTTCAGGTGATCTGCCCGCCTTGGCTTCCCAAACTGTTGGGATTACAGGCGTGAGCCACCGCGCCCGGTCGTCTCATCTTTTTTTTCCCACTGCCACATGCCTGCCTCCCTCATAGAAGGATCCCTGTGAGGACATTAGGCTCACCTGGCCAATCCCGGATACTATCCCCACCTCCAGATCCTTAACTTAATTACATCAGCAGAATTCCCTTTGCTGGATAAGGTTAGGATGCGGGTATCTTTGGAGGACTCTCACTCAGCTCGTCACATCCGTTCACACAAGGCTGTCGTGGAGCTCAGCTTCTAAGCCCAGCGCTTGTCACTTTGTAGCTGTGTGACCTTGGGCAACAACCTAACTTCCTTGGCTCTCAGTCTCCTCATCCATAAAACAGAGATAATGATGGAGGATTATTAAGACAGTGCAGGGGCCGAGTGCGGTGGCTCATGCCTGTAATCCCAGAAATGTGGGAGGCCGAGGCGGGCAGATCACCTGATGTCGGGAGTTGGAGGCCAGCCTGACCAACATGGAGAAACCCTGTCTCTACTAAAAATACAAAAATTAGCCAGGCATGATGGCAGGCGCCTGCAGTCCCAGCTACTCGGGAGGCTGAGGCAGGAGAATCACTTGAACCTGGAAGGTAGAGGTTGCGGTGAGCCGAGATCGCACCATTGCGCTCCAGCCTGGGCAACAAGAGCGAAACTCCATCCCAAAAAAAAAAAAGAGTGCCGAGGAAACTCTGAACACAGGGCCTGCTGCTGCTGCTGCTGAGTGAATGTATACAGTGATAGTAACGCTGATAATGAATCGCCCTTGTTTATTGCAGCTACTTGTACCAGACACTGAGCTGAGTGTTGAGTTTATGTAGGTGAGCCACGTTGACATGAGCCTGGCCCTCGTGGAACATCCCGGAGAACAGGGAAGACAGACTTAAAACAAATAGTCACACAAATCATTAGGGAATTATCAGAGCAGCCCAAGGCCACACAGCTGGGAAGAGGAGAAGTGGGCGGGATTCACACCCAAGTCTGTCTGATTCCCAAGCCCTTATTTTTCCATGATACTCCCAGCCTCTTGAGGCTGGCGGAGGCCAAGCCGAGGACCAGAGACGGGAAGTGACTTGCCAAAGGTCACACAGTGAGAGAACAGTCCATTGCAGACCCAGATCTCTGGGCATCCTGCCTAAGGCTCCTCCCAGATGAGATTCTGAGACATAATACTAAATTTCAAAGTAACGCTAATAACTACTGTAGCAGCTAATGCTTGTGGAAGCTTGCTCTGTGCCTGGAGGCAGAATGGACATTTTACGTGCCCAGTATCATTCAGTTTCCATGATGCACAGGAGAAGAGACTTGGTGCCCTGTTTCACAGAGGAAGAACCTGAAGTCTCAAAGGGGTCCTACGACATGCCCAGGGTCACCCAGATAATTAACTGCCAAGCAGAGATCCAGGATGTTCTCTAAGAGCAGGGCCTGGCTCAGAACTCCCCAGTTCAAATTTGTCTGACCCCCACACCTGTCCCTAACTCCTGCACATCCTGCCTGCGCCTGCTGGCAGATCTTTGGGGACTTCTACCAGTGGGAGGAGGGAGGTGGCTGTGGTCCTTAGGGCGTAACCTCACAGGTGGAACTCCTGAGGTCAGCCTGCAGGGAGACGGGTGACCCGCTGGTGCCATCTAGTGGCCGTGAAGAGACATGCGCTTCCCCCAGAAGCCGCAAGGAACCCCACAGAGACACAGGGAGATAGTAACACATAAGGATCCTCTACCCAGCTGGATCCTGGTAGCAAACTGACAAAGCTGAGCTAAAAGTGTTCGAAATGATCCTCCTCATTTTGCAGTTGAGGAAACAGAGATTCAGAGAGGAGACTGACACACCCCAGCCCAGTCAGGGGCAGATGCAGGTGGCTGGAGGGACTGGCAGGGAGGTGGGGCTTGCCCTGAGCCTGAGCAGGGAGTCTGTCCCGCCGCTAGGAGGTCAGGACAGCACAAGTGAGCTCTTCGTGGAGACTCCAGATTTGGCCCGGGGATGGCGAGGGGGCACTGGCCTGGGACAAGGAGGAGGGTTTGGCTGGTAGGAGCTGGATTATGGGCCAGAGAGTGTCCTGGCTGAAGTGATCACCAAAGCTCCTCCATAGAGAAATCCCATGATCTAAGGCCAAACATGGCTGGAGAAACCCCAGGATTCTTAGAAACAAACATGGCTAATGAAATTCCATCATGCTAAGGGATAAACATGGTTGGAAGAATCCCATGATTCTAAGAGGCATAGGAACTTGATACATTGTTCATTCCTTCAACAAACCATCATTGACCATGCACTCTGTGCCTTCCCCCTGAGGGGCGCTCAAGACCCACAGACCAACAAGATCTGGTCCCTGCTCTGCAGGATTCCACAGCTCAGTGGGGCAGATAAACAGATGACAGACTCTCGGAACTGGACAAGATAAATTCAAATGGCCTCCCAGAGGGCCATGGGCTCTGCAACCAGACAGATCTAGCTGATGATGTTAGCAAAAATAGTGGAAAGGTCGAGCGTGGTGGTGCATATCTGTAGTCCCAGCTACTCTGCAGGAGGATTACTTGAGCCCAAGAGTCAGAGGCTGTACTATGCCATGATCACACCGGTGAATAGCCACTGCACTCCAGCTTGGGCAACATAGCAAGATCCTATCTTTTTTTTTTTTTTGAGACTGAGTCTTGCTCTTTCGCCCAGGCTGGAGTGCAGGGGTATGATCTTGGCTCACTGCAAGCTCCACCTCCTGGGTTCACGCCATTCTCCTGCCTCAGGCTCCCGAATTGCTGGGACTACAGGCACCTGCCACCATGCCCAGCTAATTTTTTGTAGTTTTAATAGAGATGGGGTTTCACTGTGTTGCCCGGGCTGATCTTGAACTCCTGACCTTGTGATTCGCCCACTTCAGCCTTCCAAAGTGCTGGGATTACAGGCGTGAGCCACCACACCCAGCCCAATCCTATCTCTTTTTTTTTTCTTTTTGAGACAGAGTCTCGCTCTGTCACCCAGGCTGGCATGCAGTGGCTTGATCTCAGCTCACTGCAAGCTCCGTCTCCTGGGTTCACACCATTCTCCTGCCTCAGCCTCCCGAGTAGCTGGGACTACAGGCACCCACCACCACGCCCAACTAATTTTTTGTATTTTTAGTAGAGACGGGGTTTCACCGTGTTAACCAGGATGGTGTCGATCTCCTGACCTCGTGATCTGCCCGCCTCGGACTCCCAAAGTGCTGGGATTACAGGCGTGAGCCACTGTGCCCGGCCCCAGTCCTGTCTCTTAAAAAAATTGTGGTGTGGCTAACATTTATTGAGTGCCTACTATATGCCAGGCACTAGTATAAGCACTTTCGATTAGCTAATTTAGTGAAACCCAGACCCTCTCTGACTAGCAGTGTGACTTTTGGTAAATTACTTAGCCTTTCCAATCCTCAAGATTCTCATCTGTAAAACAGGGGCCATGTGCCTACCTTGCTAGGCTATTGTGAGGTTAAAATGAAGATGTGTGTGTGTGTATTTGTGTGTTACCTGGAATACAGTAAGTGCTCTATAAATGGTAGCCACCATTGAATTAGTAAGTGCTGTAATGCAGGAATGCCAAAGAGTTCCCAAAATCTCATGCCTATCTGGAATTACCCTTTTTTTTTTTGAGACGGAGTCTTGCTCTGTTGCCCAGGCTGGAGTGAAATGGTATGATCTTGACTCACTACAACCTCCACCTCCCAGGTTCAAGTGATTCTCCTGAGTAGTTGGGATTACAGGCACCTGCCACCGCGCCCTGCTAATTTTTAAATATTTTTTAGTAGAGACGGGGTTTTGCCATGTTGGCCAGGCTGGTCTTGAACTTTTGATCTCAGGTGATCCACCCACCTCGGCCTCCCAAAGTGCTGGGATTACAGGCCTTTGCCATTGCGCCCAGCCCTTCTGGTGTTATCTTAGGGCTGGGGGTAGTTGCATCTGAGGTCAGGGAGAGGAGGGAAGGGGGAAGCTCCCTGGAAAGGAGTGAGGACTTGGCCAGGCTGTGGAATGGGCAGGAGGCACTGCCCTCTTCCCCTCCTCTGCCTCTCCTCTCCTGCTCAGCTCCCCCTTCCCCTGTGGGGCACACCACCTCCCCTCCCTTCCTGCACCCACTGCCCTGGGCCTGACCTCAGCATGCCTTGCTTGGCCTTGTGTTTCCACTGGCCTCCCTGCCTCCACTCCTTCCGCCCTGTAGCCAGAGGAAGACCAAACCTGTCTGTCCCTGCCTCCTCCGGCCCTCCTGCTCGTTGATCCCACCCTACAGGAAAGCCCACTCGACTGTGACGGGCAAGGCCCACCCCATTCATTTACATGAGTCTGTTTCCCCATCTCCTTCCTAGTGTCCACAGAGACCAGAGTTCCAGCCACCTGGAACTACACGGAGCTAGACTCTGCGCTCCCTCCAGCCCCTATTGGCCGCCTAGAAGGGTCTCTGCCCACTCATCTCTCCAGATGGCTGTGCCACTCCGGGGGAAGCCTTCCCAGGCACCCCTACCCCGCAGGGTCAGGGAGCTCACCCTCCTCCCCCTTTCCCTCCCCTAGCTGTGCTCCCAGCCCCTGTCCGGGGTGTTCCAACGCTTGCCTTATGTGCCCATCTCCCATACTAGATCTTTGCCTTCCATTAGGTGAGATCACCGCTAGGAAACACTGAATAGTTCCTCCCTCCATGTCAGGCCCCACAGTTACAACGGGGGCCAGGTCTTTGTCATCTTTGCGTGCCACTGTTGAATCGTGATGATGACAGTCACATTTCTGAGCACTTGGTTCACCAGGCAGTGCACTATGGACTTTACTCAAAGTATCTCCCTTAATCCCTCCAATCCCGTAGGCGGTAGGACCTGTTATTATCCCCTTTTATAGATGAGGAAACTGAGGCCAAAGAGGGTGGCCAAGAAGCATTAAAGCCAGGCAGGCCAGCTCCAGGGGCCACCGCATTGCCACCTCTCCGAGTGTGCCTATGCTGTTCCACTGCCTGCAACCCCCTTTCCCACTCCCTGGGCCCTGGTGGGCTCATTTTACCCTCGGACCTCAATCCCAAAGCCCCCTCCTTGGAGAAGCCTTTTCTGTAACACCCTGTTATACAGCATCATGCCACCCCGTCTGTTTGCTTCGTACAATATGTCTCAAGGTATTTCTTTGAGTTTGCCGTCTGTTGTTGTTTTGTACTCGACGTGCACGCACACACACAATCACAAACACACATAGTCGTACTTGACTGTGAGAGCACTCACCGTGATTTTGCTCACTGCTGCATCCCTAAAGCAGAACAGAGTTTAGCCAGCCTCCCAGATCCTGGCTTCTTGGTATGCACATCTTTGTGGAGTTTGCTTCCACACTGAGCAGAGGACCTGTGCTACCTAGAGGACTTTGCATAAATGCCAAAGTGAGACCTCTAAGGCTGGGTCATGAAAGATTTTGCACTTCCTCCTTGGCTCTCTTGCACCACGTGCCCTGGGAGAATACAGCTGCCATGTTGGGAGGACACTCAAGCAGCACTGTGGAGAGATCCACATGGTGAGGGACTGAGGCCTCCAGCCCACAGCCAGCATGACCTGGCCAACCATGTGAGGGAGCCACATTGGAAGTGGATCCTCTCTCTCCTGTCCAGCCTTAAAGGACTGCAGCCCTGACCAAATCCTGCCCACAGCTTCATGAGGGATCCCGAGCCAGAACCACCCAGCCAAACCACTCCCACATTCCTGATGCCTCATACATTGTATGTGAGAAGAAATGCTGATAGTTTTGAGCCACTAAGTTTTGGAGTACCTTGTTATGGAGCAGAACTGAATCCAACACTTTTTAAGTAGCTGTTGTATAAAGAGGTGGAGAGATGGATGCTGAATGAGAATAACAACTGTTGCCACTCCCTGAACCCTCTCTGTGTGCTAGGCATTGTGCTAAGTACTTTACATGTGCTAATTCATAGGAAACTGTCACAACAGCCTTATGAGAAGGTTACTACCCTCTACCCATTTTATAGATGGAGAAATAGGAACAGTGAGGTTAAATAACTCACCCAACATCACACCAGCAGTCCTGGGGCTTGCACCCTGGCAGATTGGGGCCAGAGGCTTCACTGTCACATGGCACTGTCTAGGTGTCTCTTGATTCTTCCCAGACCCCCTCTCAGGCTCACTGGGCGCCTGAAAGAGCTCGCTGCCACAGTCCGTGTGGCATGCATGCCCTGCAGAGCTAGGAATGCGTGGCTCATGGCCTGGCACCAGCACCTCTTGTCCCACTGCTGGGAACACTGCCCTGTCACCTACCGGTAGAAGCCAGTTGAACAGAGCAGAAGGAAAAGGATGGCTTCTGTCCAGCCACGCCCCATGGAACCAAGTGGCTGTAGGGGCAGGAGTGGGTGTCAGAGAGCTCAGATTCCAGCCGGCTCGTCATGCTGGTCTCCTTAGCAAACCTCCTAAGGTTACACACCCCAGGGTTCTGGCTGGACTCAGAGCCTTCGTCCTCTGGATCTGAAATGATACAGTTGGGACAGAGCTGGAAGTAACAATGGAAAACCCCAAGCCCCTCTTGTCCTCTGAGAAATGAAGCCTAAAAGGATGTTGGGGTCCAGGGAGCATGTAGCATTCAGACCCATACCATCATGAGAAGAGAGTTGGGCTGGCACAGAGCTGGACGCCTTCTGAGAGGGTACAAGGGGTCTGGGCACAGGATGCCTGGGTCCAGGTCTGGTCTCTACCCGTCACACTCACTGTGTGACTTCAGGCAAGTTCCTTAACCTCTCTGTGCCTCTAAACAATTCATCTGAACAAATGCAGGTGGCAGCAGCACCTATTTCCTGGTATGAGACAAACACGCATGTGTGCTGGGATGTTTGGTTTTCATAGCACTAATCTTTCCAACAACCTCGCAAGGCAAGTCTCATTACTGCCATCTGCACATGAAGAAACCGAGGTTTGATTAGGTTAAGTCACTCTCACCGGCCACACACAACCAGTATGAGGTGGAGACAGTCAGGATTCAAACCCGAACGAGGTCCTTACCTCCGTGCCATCCTGCTCCCGTTCATTTTTGAGACTCAGTACCAGCCACTGTGTGTGATCCCTGTTAGACACAGTCACTGCTGTCTAGCAAACAGACAGCGTGGGTCGCTTGGAGAAGCAGTGAGCTCCCCATCCCTCCAGAGGTATGCAAGCATAGCCTGGGTGCAGTGGAGGCCTTAAGCATTGGGTTTGGTGTTGAACCCAGTGCCGCTTGAGACCCCTACTACCCCTAGATGCTGGGGTTCTTCACTATCCTCCCCCAAAGACAAAGAGGGCTCAGCAGGGGAAACTGAGGCCCAGAGCCAGAATATGCCCAAGGTCACTTCATCAAGACACTGTTGAACCCGCCCTACATCACACCAGGAGAAATGTGGGCTCCTTCCTCCAAGGGCCAGGAGAAGGAAGAAGGGTAAAAAAGAAGCCACAGGACCATGGACAAGGTGAGGGTGAATCCTGAAGACAAAGGTGGCCACTCGGCTGGTGTTCAGAGCCAGGGAGCAGGTGAAGGTTGTCAGAAACAAGGTGAGTGTCGGACACCTTGGACTTCTTTTGGTTCAGTCCCCTCATTCGACAGATGAACAAATCAAGGCCACGGGGGGCCGATTCTCCTGTCCCAGATCCGAGGCCATGCAGGACACAGGCTGCTGCAGAAATAAGAGGAAGGGACATGAAGCGGGTGGACTGGGCTTCACAAAGCCTGCCGCTCTGGCACAAAGTGGATGGGATTCGGGGTCTCTGGTCCACACTCTGCCCCTGCCCACGCTGCCCTCCTGGCAGATGATGAGATATTTTCCAAGCATGCAGGATACACTAAACCCTTCTTAAGGTGTCCTCATAAATTAAGTCGGTTTGAGCCTAACAGCTGCCTGTGAGATAAGGACTGGGAATTTCATCATCTACATTTCTTCAGAAAAAGGAAACTGCTGCCAGAGAGGTGAAATCGCTGGCCGGAGGTCACAGAGTCAGCCAGGAAGGAGTGAAGCTTAGCAGTGGCCCCTGAGACCTCGGTCACCCTGGGCTGGCATTTCCCTTCCAGGGGGCAGGGGATGAGCACACTGGGTGAGGAAATCTCAGCCTCCACCCTCTGGAAAATGACTTAGCTTCTGGCCCTTGGTCAGGACGTGGGGTAGGTGGCCAGGCAGCTGCAAGGTTGGGCTGTAAGCCTCCAGCACCCAGGCAGCCCCACTGCCACCCAGAGCAACCTTCACACCTCACTGTGCTCAGTTGTGCACAGAAGGAAGATTTAAGTTTTCGGGACCCACTGTGGGAGGCCAAGGCAGGAGATCGCTTGCTTGAGCCTCAGGAGTTCAGGACCAGCCTCAGCAACATACACGAGACTCCCCCTACTAAAAATAACAATTTAGTTTCCCGGCATGGTGGCATACCCCCAGTCCCAGTTACTGCAAGGCTGAGGAGGATTGTCCTTGAGATTGCACCACTGCACCTGTGCCTGGCGGCAGAGGACCTTCCCTGTCTCAAAAACAAAACAAACAAACAAAAACCAAAGTGCAGTCTTAGCATATTCACAGGTGTGCAACCAGCACCACATCCATTTTAGAACATTTTCATCACCCCAGAAAGAAACCTTGCAGCCCTTAGCCCCCGCCCTCAAGCCTCCCCTCCCCCACCTCACCTCTAGCCCTGGACAACCACATATCTACTTTCCGTCTCTATCGATTTGCCTCTTCTGGGTGTTTTGTATAAATGGAATCACACGATATATGATCTTTTCACACGATATATGGTCTTTTCACATGATATATGGTCTTTTGCAGGCACCGCTTTTTGGAAGTCTTTTTGAGACGAGTCTTGCTCTGTGCCCCAGGCTGGAGTGCAGTGGTGCATGGCTCACTGCAGTCTCCCGCCTCCTGGGTTCACGCCTATTTTCCTGCCTCAGCCTCCTGAGTAGCTGGGACCAAGGCGCCTCACACTGCCTCGCTAATTCATCTTTTCTTAGAGCTTAGTAGAGACGGGTTTCACCGCATAGCCAGGATGGTCTCAATCTCCTGACCTCGCGGATCCAGCCTGGCCTCGGCCTCCCAAAGTGCTGGGATTTCAGGCTTGAGCCACCGCCACTGCCTGAAGTCTTATAATAACGTTTTGCTTCTCTCAATTTTATTTTATTTTGTTTATTTATTTTTGAGACAGAGTCTTGCTCTGTCACCCAGGCTGGAGTGCAATGGCACGATCTCGGCTCACTGCAACCTCCGTCTCCCGGGCTCAAGTGATTCTCCTACCTCTGCATCCTGAGTAGCTGGGATTACAGGTGCCAGCCACCATGCCCAGTTAATTTGTGTATTTTTAGTAGAGACGGGATTTCGCCATGTTGGCCCGGCTGGTCTCAAATTCCTGACCTCAGGTGATCCACCTGCCTCAGCCTCCCAAAATGCTGGGATTACAGGCATGAGCCACCACACCTGTATAGATGAAAAAACTATATAGATGAAAAACTTTATAGATGTTTTTCTCTCAACTTTATAGATGAAAAAACTGAGGCTCAGCATGGTTAAGAGCTTGCCCGAGGTCACCCAGCTCAGAAATGGTGTGTGGGATCTGGAATACGTCTGGTCTGACTCCAGAGAACCTCAGCCACCCTTCTTAGGGCCGGAATCCAGAGTAGCCAGACAGCTTCAGGGGCCTAGGCTTAGGGATCTAGGACTGGAAGAAAGGCTGGGAGGGTCGGGGAGTTTGTGAATCCTGAGGGCCAGGGCTGGAGGGTGAAGGGCCTGGGGGAGGCACAGGTCTGGCCTCTAGACCCTCGAGTTACAGGGAGAAAAGGAAATACATAAAGCAGCCATTGGGGAAGGGTTGGGGTGGCTAAATTTACCTTTGGGAACTCCTGAGGGCCACCCCTTCTCTGGCACTGATAGACCAAGTCACAGGTTCCCGATAATTCCCCCCTCTCCTGCCCTACCTCCCCCATGAAAACAGTCCACTCTGCTCACACTCCCAGTCCCCAGCCGCCAGCCTTCCTGCGATGACTCAGCCTGAGCCACTGTCCCCTCTGCCACCTCCACCCTCTCCCGACACCTGTCCCTCTCTAGCTGGAGCTGACCCCCAGGACATGATTATCACCAGCACCCGGGTGGCTGTGCCAGGACTGGCCTGGCCAGCACCTGTTGGGGCTGGGAAACAGTTCTCCCCAGTCTGTCCTCTGGGTCAGCCTCGGCGGGGGCCCTCACGCCCTCAGGGGGCGCTACTCACCCCATTCCTGGCAAGTCTCCTTAGGATAAATGCAAACATTTCAGGCCCTCTTGAAATGTTCTTTGTATTTGTATTATTTTATTTTATTTTGAGACAGGCTCTCACTCTGTCACCCAGGCTGGAGTGCAGTGGTGCGATTATGGCTCACTGCAGCCTCAACTTCCCAGGCTCAGGGGATCTTCCTGCCTCGGCCTCTCAAGTAGCTGGGACTAAAATATTATTTATTTTTGTTTAGAGGCGGGGTCTCACTATGTTGCTCAGGAGAAGTCTCAAACTCCTGAGTTCAAAGGATCCTCCCATCTCGGTCTCCCAAAGTGCCACAGTTATGAGCCACCTCCTGGAACGTTGTATTGTTAAAACGATTACCATACCTCAACCAAAAGAAATAAAATTTGGAACATGCTCTTTCAGGCTGCTCTCTGCTTTGTACCCTCACGTTGACCCATCCCACCAAATTGCCTTGGGGAATGACAAGGAATTATCCGGCTGGGAATGAGATTTAGCGTTTGAAGGAATGGTTCCGCTCCCAGCACCACGGTCCCCTACAAAAGGAACTCCGAGAGTACGGTTTGGGCCCAGCCTACCTGTGTGTGTGGTAGGGAGGACTCTGTGACCTTTGGTGGCCCCAAAATCAAATGACAGCAGCAGTTGTTAGCTATGCTGGAGCACCAAGCCTTTATTTTCCTTTGCATCCATCAGTTCATTTAGAGCCAGACAGCTTGGCTTGGAGTACCAGCCACACCAAACTTCACGCTTTGTGACTCTGGGCAAGTCAGTTAACCTCTCTGGGCCTCAGTCTCCTCATCCGGAAAATGGGTGTGATGGCAGCTTCTGCTTCCTAGGCCTGGTGTGAAGATGAATGGGTGAATATGTGTACAGCACTTGGAAAGCACCCGGCACACCTTGTGAGCTGTTTGTTCTTGTTCTTCTTACGCCTGGTAAGTGCATCGCAGGGGGACAGCCCCGCCCATCCCGCCAGGCCTCACGGAGATTACAGGCTGTGGAGACTTAGGTAAGGAAGGCTGTCACCATCTGGAGAGGGGAGGGCCTGCCTCAGGGCCCACAGGGAGGGCTCAGGTACTGTGGAGAATGCCAGCTGGGAGGCCTGGGGCTCCGGCTCCAGCTCTGCTGCCCAACTGCTCTTTGAGCCTGGCCAGGTCACTTGCCCACTCTGGGCTGCAGTTTCCTCCTCTGCTGGAGGCACTGGGCTGACTCTCCAGGGTCCTGGGCAGCCAGAGGTCCGGGAGGCCAGCCACCACCCCGGCTCTATTTTTACCGGGACTCTGGACACTGTGCTGTCCTTGGACTCAGAACCTGGATGAGTGCAAGGGAGCCCTGAGGTCATCCAGCCAGCCGGGTCTGAGCTGCGCTCCCTGGGCCTGTGAAGCGTGTGTGTGAAGGCCCCTCATTTCAGAGGGCTTTGTGCTGGGGAAGCTGCCCTTGCCCTGTCTCTGCCTCTCTGTCCCGCCTCCATCTTGCTTGCTCTTCTCACTGGTTCTCTCTCTCTGTCTCTCCTTCTCTCTTTCTGTCCCTCCCACTCTCTCTCTCTTTCTCTCTCTCTCTCTCTCTCTCCCCCCCTCTCTCTGGTGCATGTGCACAGAACTCCGCTCCACTCTCTAAGGCCCCCGGCCTCCCTGCACCCCAGTGAATTACAACCTGTTCTCGTCCCTACTCTGTACTTGTAAACTTTTTTCTCCTTATTTTAAGCTGTTTATAAAATCTCAGAGAATTTATGGGATTAGAAGTGGGAAAGAGGGAGGGACAGAGGGAGTAATGCGAAAAGCCACGACCCACAGCATCGGAACTCCTGCTTCAGAGACCAACGGGCACACCCACGCCGATGAGAGACTGGATGAGAGACTGAGAGACGGAGGGAGAGATGGGTAGGGGAGAGGGAAGGAGGTGGGGGGACAGAGGGAGGGAGAGAGAGATTGACAGAGGGAGAGAGAGGGAAAGAGAGAGGGAGGGATGGAAAGACAGAAAGAAGAAGGAAGATAGGGAGGGAGCGAGAGAGGGCGAGAGAGACAGGGAGAGAGAAAAAGAGAGAGGGGAAGAGAGAGAGAGGGAGGGAGGGAGGGACCAAATAGAGAGAGAGGGAGGGAGAGAGGGAGAGAGAGAAAGGGAAAGAAAGAGAGAAAAGGGAGAGAGAGGGGGGGAAGAAGGAGAGGGAGGGAGAGAGAGGGAGGGAGAGGGGGGGGGGGGGAGGGGGAGAGAGGGGGGAGAGAGAGAGAGGAAGAGAGGGAAGGCACAGAGAAAAAAGCAGAAGAGAAGCGAGAACGAGATGGAAGAAACAGAGAAACAGAGGTAGAGGGCAGTTGCGCCATCCCTAGCATAAATCCTTTGAAAGGGGGAGGGCTTGGCGTGCAGGGCCTCCCTCTTGCCATGGCAGCCTGTTCAAGGTGTATCTTCCCGGGGCCTCAGCTTCCTCACTTGGAAAAACAAATCTGAGCTACGTGACCACCAAGGGCTCGCGGAACTCTGACGTTCAGATCCTGTGATGCTGAGGCCCCTTGGGAATGGTCCCAGCCTCCTCATTCATCAGATTCAGATAATGCTTTGACACTCAGTGCTCCACTGTTGGCTCAGTATGACTGATCCCATCTAGCATACGGGATGCTGGTGCCCAGAGAGAACATCTGTTCTTCCGAGGCCACACAGCAATGGTGGTGGACGGGACCTAGGGGAGCCTGAGTGCTGCAGCAGGACTTTCCACCTCCTTCCTCCCAGACTGTGGCTGTCCCATCACCGCGGCTGTCCCCTGGCCACCCGAGCTGCAGCACCTGCACCCCCTCTCTGGCCCTTGGTGTTCCCTGCACAGGGGCAGAGGTGATCCAGCCGAGCACGTTTCCTTCCCATGAGACCTGTGGGCCCTCTCAGCAAAGGGTGAGATGCGGCGCGTGCTCCTTCCCCTAAAACCCCTCCTCCCTTCCTCAGTGAGAAACTGCAGCCTGGGATCCCTTCACTAAGGAAAGAAATACATTCAGGGACCCAGTTCCTGCCGCCGTCCACCCCTAAGGCCGCTCTCTCTGATGATGGAGAAGAACAAGGTGTTCCAGGAACTTGATTTGTATTAATTCATTTGATCCTCACAAATGCCTTTGGTATAAGTAATGAGAAGAAAAAAATATTATTTTCATTTCACAGGTGAGGAAACTGAGGCACAGAGTAGTGGAACAACATGTCCAAATCACACCTCTGGAAAGAGGCAGATCAGGCTCAGGGGCTTGAGTGACTGATGATTAAGAGTTGTTTAGCACGGGCTGTTGATTTGACGTTCAGGCATGAGTATGAGTGTCACTGGCGTTCCAGCCCTGGGCTAAAGGCTTAGCACGCGCTACCTCATGTCATCCTCATGGCCAACGCCATTGGTTCCCAGCCCTCCCTAGTGGCATCCCATCCGCCCTGCCCGAAGAGTCTCCTGTTGGTTTGGAGGTTCATCCCTGATGGTGCTCACGGAAGATGACTTCAGTCTTGCGCCAAGGGTGAGTTATAGTTGCTCCCAGCCCATCATGGTGGTCTTGACTGTGACGGGCTTAGGCACAGGCATGTGACCAAGTCCTGGAAAACGGGAACTTAGAGAGAATCTGCCAGGGAGGAGGAAGGGGGCCTCTGGGAAGTTCTTCCATACCTTCAAATGAGGACATGAAGCAGGAATTGCCTCTCTGCCTCTGGATGTTGAGTGAGGATGTGATATCTGGAGGTGTAGCAGCCATCTTGAGGCCTTGAGGGAAAGGTGACTTGTGAGGAAGTAGATCGTAAGCCAAAAATAAAATTCTAAGCCATCCCAATGACTGAATGGACCCCGTTCTCAGCCAAGGGCATTCCAAAGTAAGCCTGATACATTAGCTCCGGCCACGATGGGAAGGAGGAGTCAGACAGGTCTCTTCACACCCTCCTCACTTTGGATTTCAGGTACAGCTGACCAGCACTAACAGTGAAACAGATTTTAAGACTAACAATACAGACTCTTTTTATTTTTTAAGATAGGGTTTTACTCTTGTCACCCAGGCTGGAGTGCAGTGGCGCAATCTCGGCTCACTGCAATCTCTGCTTCCCAGGTTCAAGCGATTCTCCTGCCTCAGCCTCCTGAGTAGCTGGGATAACAGGCTCCTGCCACCATGCCCAGCTAATTTTTGTATTTTTAGTAGAGATGGGGTTTCACCACATTGGGCAGCCTGGTCTCAAACTCCTGACCTCAGGTGATCTTGCCTCAGCCTCCCAAAGTGCTGGGATTGCAGACGCTAGCCACCATGCCCGGCCAATACAGCCTCTTTATAACAATAAGACACCAAATTCCAATCTGACTCTAGTATTGCATCACGTGATGTAGCAAGCCCAGAAAGAAACTGAAGTGTTTTACCCCCAAAATATATTTCTTTGCCATATTTGAAAGGGCCTTGCAAAACTGTCTCTTACGGGGAAAATCTACAATCTATAGAGAACCCTTCCCTTTCCGGGTCTTGTCCTGATCCAAAAGAGATTAACTAACAGTCTAGCACCTTTTAGAGACATTTGCCATCTATTTGCTCTGAAGCCTGTTACCTGGAGTCTTCATCTGTACAATAAGAATCCTGGTCTCCACAACTCCTTATCTTAACCCAGACACTCCTTTCTATTGATTCCAGGTCTTTAGATAATAGCTGTTTCAACCAATTGCCAATCGGAAAATCTTTGAATCCACCTATGACCTGGCTAGGTCACAAAAAGCATCCGGCGTCTGCCAGGTTCCTTCTCCTGAATTCCTTAATTTTGGAACCCAGTCGCCGTGTCGAGAGGAAGTACAGCGGCCACATGTAGGCAATGCAATGGGTGCTTCGAGAAAGGGTTGTGCCAGAGGGAGGAGAGCCAGCTCCAGGTTGGATGGGCAGGGAGGAGAGGAAACACTTCCCAAAGTGAGGCTTCAAGAGTGCAAAGGGGTTGGCTGGGCGTGGTGGTTCACACCTGTAATCCCAGCCCTTTGGGAGGCCGAGACGGGTGGATCACGAGGTCAGGAGATCGAGACCATCCTGGCTAATACGGTGAAACCCCGTCTCTACTAAAAATACAAAAAACTAGCCGGGCGAGGTGGCGGGCGCCTGTAGTCCCAGCTACTCGGGAGGCTGAGGCGGGAGAATGGCGTAAACCCGGGAGGCGGAGCTTGCAGTGAGCTGAGATCCGGCCACTGCACTCCAGTCTGGGCGACAGAGCGAGACTCCATCTCAAAAAAAATAAAAAAAAAAAAAAAGAGTGCAAAGGGGCTGGGCGTGGTGGTTCACACCTGTAATCCCAGCCCTTTGGGAGACCCAGGTGGGTGGATCACCTGAGGTCAGGAGTTCAAGACCAGCCTGACCAACATGGTGAAACCCTGTCTCTACTAAAAATACAAAAATTAACTGGGCATGGTGTCGGGCACCTGTAATCCCAGCTACTCAGGAGGCTGAGGCAGGAGAATCACTTGAACCCAGGAGGTGGAGGTTGCAGTGAGCCAAGATCGCACCATTGCACTCCAGCCTGGGCAACAAGAGTGAAACTCCTTCTCAAAAAACAAACAAACAAACAAACAAATGGACCCCAGTCTGCAAAGGGGCGCGGTCATCCAAGAGCACTGGATAGTCCAGGAACAGCAAACCCAGGGCTCAGACGCTGCAGAGCGCACATCAAAGCAAGGGTCAGGAGGGAAAAGCCGGGGACAGGTCGGGCCACGTTGTCTGAACTTTTCTCCCATGAACAATGAGGAGGAACCGTTGAAAGATATTTGCACAGTGACTTGGGCAGAATTGCCAAGTGGCCTTGGGCTGTGTCTGGGTTTTCAAACTGACAGGTGGGTACATGATCCAGGCCCAAGGGGGTGGCTCTAGTTCCCGTGTGAGTGACTCTGAGACAAAACCCGCTTGCTCAGCCTGCTCCCTTCCTAGGGCCAGGAGAGGCAATACTAAGATATAGAACTGTTGTGTTTTAGCCATTATATGTTGGGGTGACTTACTATGCAGCAATAGAAATTGAAAAAGTAAGGCCGGGTGCATTGGCTCATGCCTGTAATCCCAGGACTTTGGGAGTCTGAGGCAGGCAGATCACTTGAGGTCAAGAGTTCGAAGCCAGCCTGGCCAACGTGGTGAAACCCTGTCTCTCCTAAAAATACAAAAATTAGCCGGGCATGGTGGTGGGCACCTGTAATCCCAGCTACTCAGGAGGCCGAGGCGGGAGAATTGCTTGAAACCAGGAGGCGGAGGTTGCAGTGAGCTGAGATCATACCACTGCACTCCAGCCTGGGCAAGCAAGACTCTGTCTCAAGAAAAAAAAAAAAGGAAAAGAAATGGAAACAATAAGTGTTTCACAGGTATTTGGTGAATGAAATGTATTCGGCACCTGATTAGGTGGAATTGAAAAAAATATGGTTTTTTTTGTTGTTTGTTTGTTTGTTTGGAGAGAAGCTGCCATTGAAAGGCATCCAAGAGTTTCAACTGAATGACAGTGACCTCAGGTCGCCTGGAACACTCACCTCTGCTAAGTAGAGTCCTGCAATGCTCAATGGCCTCTCATGAACACTTCCATGTAAGTGGCAGGTGAGAAACCAGGCCCCAGGCCCTGGTAGCCATTGGGACGTCCCCCAAGGCTTGAACTTCTGCCAGTCCAGCCTGCAGGTGCTTAGCAGGATTTGGTCACTTGGCTTCAGCTGGCGTGTTAATGAGTCTTGCCCTGACTCAAGCAAATGTCACTGGCTCTGCCTCAGGGCACCTGCAGGATGGAAGATGGGACTCACTCTGAACTGGTGTTATGACGCTTCCAACCCACTCCAGGAAGACCACAAGCTGGGAATTCCCCGCCCAGCCTGGCGGAAGAGCCCCCGTACCAAGCTCCTGAAAAAGACCACCCTTCCCAGCAGCTTCAGATGCAAGAACTGGGGATGGGGCAGACAGACTTGTCACAGGGCTCCTGGGAGGCTGGATCCTTCCCTTCTGAGGGCCAGGGAGAGGAGAATCTCATTTTGCAGGAAGGATGCCTGGGGACTGGCTCAGCGAGGCTGGCATTCTCCTGTTGAAGGATCCTTCGCTCAGCTCTGCCTGGGGCTGCAGTGTGAGGCCCCAATGCCCCCAGTCCCTGAGCCTGGGCCTTGAATAAAATGACAGGGTACGCAGCTTTGAGTTATAACCACCAACCTTTGAAGCACAAGCTTGGGTCTCCCTGCAGCCCCGCAGGTGAGGGTCTGGACCAGGACAGAGGTTACGGGCACTGGACAAGGACTTGCCAGCTTGCCCAGGATGGGTGCCCAGAGCACAACTGTGTGGTGGTGAAAGGGCAGCAGTGCCTGAAGCTGGCCCCTAGGCAGGCGGATCGGGGCCTCCAGCGCCACCACACGTGTGCAACCCGTCTGACCTTCTTGGGCTGAGTCAGCCCCTGTATTCTCTGGCAATTCAGGGAGAGGAAGGAGAGCCCACGGGATAAGTCGGACTTCCTGTTAATCTGGAAGTGGAGGCTGAGACTGATTTTACTTTGAAAAATGTGAAAATTGGGAGAATATTTGTCCCAAAGCTGATGAGACATGCCACGCTGGTGGCATAAGCCTGTATGTCCCAGCGGGCAGGGTGCTGCAAGCATTTAAGAGTACAGATTTTGGCAGGGTGTGGTGGCTTATGTCTGTAACTCCAGCACTTTGGGAGGCTGAGGCAGGCAGATCACCTGAGGTCAGGAGTTCGAGACCAGCCTGACCAACATGGTGAAACCCCGTCTCTACTAAAACTACAAAAAAAAAAAAAAAAAAATTGGCTGGGCGTGGTGGTGGCCACCTGTAATCCCAGCTACTCAGGAGGATGAGGCAGGAGAATTACTTGAACCTGGGAGGCGGAGGTTGCAGTGAGCTGCCATTGCACTCCAACCTGGGCAACAAGAGTGAAACTCTGTCTCAAAAAAAAAAGAAGGAAGAAAAAAAAAGAAAGAAAGAAAGAAAGAGAGAGAGAGAGAGAAAGAAAGAAAGAAAGAAAGAAAGAAAGAAAGAAAGAAAGGAAAGAAAGAAAGGAAAAAGAAAGAAGGAAGGAAGGAAGAAAGAAAGAAGAAAGAAAAAGAAAGAAAGAAAGGGAAAGAAAAAGAAGGAAGAAGGAAGGGAGGGAGGGAGGAAGGAAGGAAGAAGGAAGGAAGGAAGGAAGGAAGGAAGGAAGGAAGGAAGGAAGGAAAGAAGGGAGTGCAGATATCAGGTGTAAATCTCAACTTACCTGCTTTTTAATTGGGTGATCTTGGGCAAGCTACTCAAACTCTCTCTGTTTTAGTTTCCTCGTCTGTAAAATGAGGATCATTGTGGAAGTCAGAGTCCTCCAAAGAAACAGAAACGTATATCTAGAGAGGTTTATTTTAAGGAATTGGCTCATGCAATCATGGGGGCCGGCAAGTCTGAACCCTGCAGGACAGACTGGGAGGCCGGAGACCCAGGGAGAAGTGATTTTGCAGCCTTGAGTCTGGAAGCAGAATTCCTTCTTCCTTGGGGAACTTCAGCCTCTTCTTGGAAGACCGTCAACTGATTGGAGCGGCCCACCCTCATTATGGAGGTAATCTGCTTTACTCTAAGTCTCTTTATTTAAATGTTATTCGCATCTTCAAAATGCTTTCACAGCAGCATCTAGACTGGTGTTTGACCACACAATTGGGTGCCATGGCTTAACCAAGTTGACAGATACAATTAACCATCATGATGACAACGATGATAATAATACTGACCTGGTAGGACTGTTGAAAGATTCAGTGCATTGGAATACATTCAATATTTAGGTCTGGCCTGGTGGCTAACCTCTGTAATCCCAGCACTTTGGGAGGCTGAGAAGGAGGATCGCTTAAGTCCAGGAGTTTGAGACCAGCCTGGTCAACACAGTGAGACCCCTTCTCTTCAAACAATTTAAAAATTAGCCAGGCATAGTGATGTGTGCCTGTAGTACCAGCTACTCTGGAGGCTGAGATGAGAGGATCACTTGAACCTGGGAGGTGGAGGCTGCAGTGAGCCATGACGGCACCACTGCACTCCAGCCTGGGTGACAGAGCAAGAACCTATCTCCATAAATAGGTAAGTAAATAAATATTTAGAGTGGGCCGGGCCCTCCTCATAGCTGGCTTGCCCCTCCTCTCACTAAGTGTCAGTACTTTCATCACTGCAACAAAATACCCCTGATATCCAAATACAAGCCCCCCTGAGAACCATCAATCTAGGCTCATGGTTTAAGCAACCCTTTTTTTCAGTAGTCACCCCACCTGGCTGATTTCTAATGAAATATCATGCAGAACTCCAGTAGATACATTGGCCAAAGGTGCCGTTGCTCTGGCTGAAGCAGAAATGCCCAGTGCCCCTCACCCCCATGTCTGAGCCCTCCCACATCTGTCAGAGGACTTGGTCCCTGTACTCAAAACCTGGCGCTCCACATCACCCGGTTTCATAATTCTCAAAGTCCACAAAACTACCTCCTCTCTCTAACGCGTGTGTGAAGGGTGGCCTCCCTGCCCCTGGGAGATCTTGACTCGGATACACGGTGGGAAAACGTCCAAGGAGGCTGAAACCTGCGCAGCAGCCACCGTGAGGAAGGCCATCCAGCAGATGTGAGAGGCTCCGTGCCTTGGAGGGGACGCGCGTTCTTTTTGAGGAACCGATGCCCTCTGATGAGTGGAACATTTTCAGCCAAGATTTCGCTCTTCTGAATGTGTTAACAGGTTTAGTATTTCTGTGTAAAATAACAGCATGGGAAGAATGTTTTTATTTGTGGATAATCTGTGGTCAGACAAAAGCAACAGCATTGATGGAGGGCAGTAGAAGGGGAAGGTTTTGTGGCTATTTGTTAAGATACCACTTTCACTTGTCTGGGAGCACACAGTGAATATGTGTGTGTGTGTGTGTCTGTGGGTGTGTACGCATGTGTGCACGTGAGAGAGAACACACGATAAAAGAGAAATATAAGATGCCATTTACATTACCAATAAAATGACAAACGTGTGTGCATGTGTGTGCACGTGTGTGCATGTGTGAGTGTGTGCATGCATGTGTGAGAATTGTCTATGTGTGCATGTATTTGTGTGTTTGTGTACATGTGAGTGTGCTTGTGTACATGTGTGTTTGTGTATGGGCATATGTGTGTGATTGTATTTGTGTGTGTACATGTGTTATGTGTGCAATGTGTGTATGTAAGAGTGTGTGCATGTATGTATGTGTATGTGAGAGTGTGTGTGCATGTGTGTGTGTTTATGTGAGAGTGTGTGTGTGAGAGTGTATGTGTGCACAGGTTTGTGTATATGCATGTATATGTGTGTCACGTGTACATGTGTGAGACTTGTGCACGTGTATGTGTGCATGTATTGTGTGTACATGTGTCTTTGTGTGTATATGTGTGTGTTTGTGTGTATGTGTGTATTTGTATGTGTGTTATGTATGTGTCCATGTGCAGGTGTATGTATGTGTGTGTATGTGTGTGCATTTGTGTGAGAGTGTGTGAGAGTGTGTATGTGTGTATGTGTGTGCATTTGTGTGAGAGTGTGTGAGAGTGTGTATGTGAGCGTGTATGTGTGTCTGTGTGAGTGTATATATGTGAGTAGCGGGTGTGTGTGTGAGTGTGTGTGCGGATGTGTGTGTATATGCATGTATATGTGTGCTGTGTGTACATGAGTGTGAGAATTGTGCATATGTATGTGTGCGTGTGTATGTACATTTGTGTGTATATGTGTGTGGCTGTGCATATGTGTGTATGTGTTATGTATGTGTGCATGTGTGTGTACATGTGGGTGTGCATGTGTGTGTATGTGGTTGTGTCTGTGTGTATTTGTATGTGTGTGTCTGTGTGTATTTGCATGTGTGTGTACACGTGCTTGTGTATGTATGTGCATGTCTCTGTGTATTTATATGTGTGTATGTGTATGAGTGTGTGTCTGTATATTTGCATGTGTGTACATGTGTTTGTGTACGTGTGTCTGTGTATTTGCATGTGTGTACATGTGTTTGTGCATGTGTATTTGCATGTGTGTATGTGTATTTGCATGTGTGTACATGTGTTTGTTTATGTGTGTATTTACGTGCGTGTGTGTGTGTATTTGCATGTGTGTGTATGTGTGTATACCGTATCAAGCCTGTCCCTCATTGTTTTGCTGTCACCTGACACCCCAGCTCTGCTCAGCTAGCGGCTCGCTGGCCACGTTGAGGACTCCGGTGAGTCATCCCCACACACCTCTTCACAGTTTCTCACTTCTGCTCCCCAGATATTGCCCAAGCGCTGGTTTCTTTTACATTCACTCCAACTTCTCCAGGCTCCACCCGGAAAGCCGCAATCCCAGGCAGAGTCAGCAGGGCCAGATTTTAAAGGAGTTACCTGGGCTGTCCTGGGGGTGACTCTTGTGGATTCCAAAGCGGCAGGTAACGTGGCTAGAAGCTGAGATCAGACCTGACAGCAGGCGAGTCAGACAGACGTTGGTACCCTCAGACTCACGCACGCCAACACACACACACCCAGTGTGAGCCCAGAGACACACACACACGGAATCAGATGTTCAGAACCAGGATCCTACTGGGACCTCCTGAATCAATTAATTTCTAAAATACTTTACAGTTTACAGCGTGCTTGTATATCCACATCCACATGTTATAGCAGTATGGTATCCCAGTAGGGCCCTGGTTCCATGGCTCCCAGCACTTTGGGAGGCCAAGGCAGGTGGATCGCCTGAGGCTAGGAGTTCCAGACCAGCCTGGCGAATGTGGCAAAACCCCATCTTTACTAAAAATACAAAAATTAGCCAGGCGTGATGGCACATGCCTGTAATCCCAGCTACTCGGGAGGCTGAGGCATGAGAATCGCTTGAACCTAAGAGACGGAGACTGCAGTGAGCCGAGATTGTGCCGCTGCACTCCAGCCAGGGTGACAGAGCGAGACTCCATCTCAAATAAATAAATAAATAAGAGTGAATGTAGAAAATGCAACAAGAACATTTATGTAGACGCTTCCCGTTGGTTCTGTTTCTCTGGAAAACCCTGACTCATGCGCCAGCGGACTCTCTGAGTTTCATCCACCATGACCGGGCCGCCATCACTCCCACACCTCATCTTCATACTCTCAGAGCCCTGTGCCTCGTCAGCTCCCCGAGGCAGGGGCAGGGCCTGTCTGCTTCACCGTGGCACCCCAGAGCCTCGCTCAGTGCCCGGCACCCTGCAGGCCTCAGGAAATATTTGATCAATGCAAGTGTGAATGTACCACTGAGTGAATTTGGAAAGTCACTCCTTAGGCAATTCCTACACCTGAAACTCTCTTCCTACTTCTTTTTTTTTTTTCTTTTCTTGAGACAGAGCCTCACTCTGTTGCCCAGACTGCAGTGCAGTGACACAGTCACGGCTCAGTGCAGCATTGACCTCCCTGGGCACAGGAGATCCTCCCACCTCAGCCTCTCAAGCAGCTGGGACTACAGGCGTGTACCACCAAGCTCAGTTATTTTTTCTATTTCTTTGTAGAGACAGGGTTTCACCATGTTGTCCAGGTGGTTCTCAAACTCCTGAGCTCAAGTGACTTACCTGCCTCAGTTTCCCAAAGTGCTGGATTACAGGCATAGGCCACCATGCCCGGCCCTCTTCCCCCTTCTTTGCTCATCAAAATCCTTTATTGTCCCCGAGGCCTAGCATGGGCTACTTTCCCCTTCATCCCCACACCGTGGAAGCCTCATGAGGGCAGAGACCATGTCTGCCTTACTTACGGTTGTGACCCTAAGTCTCGGTCTGGGGCCTGGTACATGGTAGATGCTTAATAAATACTGGTTAAATTAATGCAGGATAAATGCCACAGCAGTATGATATTTTTTATTTTATTTATTTATTTATTTTTGAGACGGAGTTTCACTCGTTTTTTTTTTTTTTTTTTTTGAGATTGAGTGTCACTCTATCACCCAGGCTGGAGTGCAATGGCGTGATCTCAGTGCTCACCGCAACCTCCGCCTGCCGGGTTCAAGCAATTCTCCTGCCTCAGCCTCCTGAGTAGCTGGGACTACAGGCACGCACCACCATGCCCGGCAATTTTTTTATATTTTTAGTAGAGATGGGGTTTTACCATGTTGGGCAGGCTGTTCTCCAACTCCTGACTCGTGATCTGCCTGCCTCGGCCTCCCAAAGTGCTGGAATTACAGGCGTGAGCCACTGCACCCAGCCAAGTTTCACTCTTGTTGCCCAGACTGGAGTGCAGTGGTACAATCTCAGCTCACTGCAACCTCTGCCTTCCAGGTTCAAGCGATTCTTCTGCCTCAGCCTCCTGAGTAGCTGGGATTACAGGCATGTGCTACCTTGCTTGGCTAATTTTGTATTTTTAGTAGAGATGGGGTTTCATCATGTTGGTCAGGCTGGTCTTGAACTCCTGACCTTAGGTGATCCGCCTGCCTCGGCCCCCCAAAGTGCTGGGATTGCAAGCATGAGTCACCGCGCCCAGCCAGATATTTTAAAAATGCTAACCTTTATTTTTCCCCCAGGATTTCCTTTATTCCTTTTGCCCTTACCTTTTCTTCAGACAACAAAGTATTTCTGTCCCCAAGCCTCAGGGAAGGATGTGACAGCTGAGAACAAAAAACCTCATGTCTCTTGCCTGGATTTGCAGCGTCGAAAGCTTAGACTTGGAGAGAACCAGAAGGAATATACAGAAAGGACAAAAGACTTGAAGGAAATCATGAGACTTTTCTGCGTTCCAGGCTAGAGAATCACTTTTCTGAAACTGTCATAAAGAAGAGAACTGCGGAGAAAACAGCCAGATTGCAGATGGTTCTCAGAGAAAGAGGCTCTGTCCCTGCTCATAAAGCACCTTGTGTAGGTTAGGACAAGGCATCCCCTCTGGGTGCACAGCTTGGTAACTGGAGCACGGTTCGCATCCAGCTCCTATTACTCCCTTTGTCCAGGCACTCATGTAGAGTGCACAACCTATACAACTGTACAGAGTCGCCTTGCACAAGCCCTGCCAAGTCCTAGAGGTGGCAAAAAAAAAAAAAAAAAGCTCAGACAGGTCTGCAGGGTCTGAACCCAGAGAAAATCCGTGCTTCACATTCCAGGCACAGCCTTCATGGGGCAAGAGTGTTTCAGGGAGGAAGTGGTCCTGGGCAAAAGGGGTCACAGTTTCCCATGCAGAGGATCTGATAAGGAACAATGACTGAGGACCAGGTGGGTGCAGCAGTCCGGAGGTCACTCCTGGGGACAGATGACAGCAGCCACCAGATTGCCACCTCCCATGCACGCACACCACAACTTGGCACACATAAGCCCCTTGGAATAAGCCCAAAACCACAGAAAAATCTCAAATAAACAGAGGTTAAGTATCTGCCACTCAGGCACAATGAAGATTCAAAACACAAGTCCCCTTGAGTCACAGGCACACGCGCACGCACGCGCGCGCGCACACACACACACACAGAGAATAAGTTGCATCGTGTGCATCCAAGGTGCACATAAACTGGGAAATTTTTAAAAAATTGCTGTGCTTAGCACACATGTGTTGAATGGATGCTGAATGAATAACAAGTAACGGGTGCATCTCTGCATCCCTAATGGTGTTCTGCCCTGATTTAATTATCAGAACACATCTGTCTCCCTGACTAGATTGTCAATGGCTTGCGGACAGGGACCCAGTTTATTCAACTTTAAATCCTGCACACGAATCCTCTACAGAACTGCTCATTGCCTGAGTGTTCAATTGAATTACTCTCTAAGTACGTGGAATTTTTCTCCAGGCTCCAATATCAAAAAGCTTCCTTCACCCTGGACTCCCCTCCTTTGTCTCCCACCTCTTCACAGAGGATACGAATTCCCAAAGCCTGGCGCAGAAAGGAAGAAGGTGCCCCTTTAATGCGGTTGTCTAGTGCCACAGCCTGATAAATAAGTGTGCACAGCCTGATAAATAAGTGTGCTAAGATTTGGGACGTGTCCACATCCAGCAGAGGAGCACTGCTCTGCCCAGCAGCCGTGAGCCTGCGCTTAGTCTGAGGTTTGGGACAGTGAGGTCACGATTATCATGGGGGAGGGGGAGAGCTGGACTCCGAGACAGATGCTCAAGGGCATGGGGGCTCAAGGTCCCTTGTTCTGGGAGCTACTGGAGATTTATGGTGCCCAGGACTTGGGGCTTCCCAGAGATGACGCCCAGAGTCGTGGTGTCATTCTAGGCCCTCATGGCTTGGGCACCTGGGCCGGTCCAGCCCAGCAGGCCCTTTTCCAGGCCCCTTTCCTCACCCTCTGCTGCAGCTTGCTTCCTGGCTGCCACAATTAGATGCCAACATTTTATTCTTGGCTCTTGCAGCGATACTTACATATTCTGCCCGTGCACTCTGCCTTTGCGGATATGGATTTTGTCTCCTGGCCTGTGTTTGTAAATTATTCCCCATGTGTCTGTCCTTTCTCTGTGACCAGAAGGTCAGCAGCTGCCACTGGCTGGCCGCCTTGCTGTCTCCCTGGCTGGAGTCCCTGCTGCCTTCCAGGCCATAGTTTGAGTCCCAGCTCTACCACTTACTAGCCGGGTGACCTTCCCATGTTACTGAAGGTGTTGCAGCCATGATGACGATCTGTTCCCTCATCCTGTCCCCTCTCCTCTGGGTTCCCACAGCCCGGCGCACCTGTCACTCTCTCCTTGTATTGCAGAGGTCTGTTTGCTGCCTCCCCCCTCCCCGAAAGAGAAGATGCTCCCAAGGCTGGGGCCAAGGCTGTCCCCTCCATTTCCCCATGCCCTGCAGTGGGCCTGCCTCTGAGCGGTGGTCTAAGGAGGGTGGGCTCCTGTCCCTCTCACCCTCCTGCTTCTCCTCCTCCCCTTCTCCTCTTCCCTGAGGCTCTCTGCACACACAAACCAGGGTCTGCCTTCCCCCCATTTCTTCCTTGATGCTGGTGCTGGTGGGGGCGTCATTTACTCTAGGAGACGAAAAATGCCAGGCAGAGACTGAGATGGTGCAGGGTGTTTTATTAAAACCAGGTGAGTCACTGCCATACCTGAGAAGGCACACACATCGTTCCAGATACTCAAACGCTTCCCCAGCTGCTCCGCCCAGCCCAGATCTCCTCCTCATTGCAAAGGGACATTCTGCTGTCTTCAAGGGGCCAGTGATGAATCAGAAAACTGCCACTGTCAGGGGTACTTAATGGCTTGGATTTGGGGTAGTTACAGCCAGTTTGGAGGTTGGAAGAAGTTAGGTTGGGATTTAGAAGAAAGGACGATGAACTCCGACCCAAACCATGAAGAACACAGTGAGCCAAGGGCCACTCCTGGTTCCCAGGGTGATGACACTCCACAGGGAGGCCCATGGCGGGGCATGCGAAGCCAACTTCAACACCCCAGCCCCAGCCCCTCAGCTGCTCCTGCCCACCTCTACTAAACAAAGCAGACACTCAGAAGCGAACTCTACACGGCTACACGAGATCAGATCCCCGCCCTCTCTTGGACCCGGGGCCCAGGTGGGTGGGGTGGGGGCAGCAGGAGCCTAACCCTGGAAGCCCAGCTCCTTGTACTTGGCGGCCATGTCGTTCCGGAACAGCTCCAGAGCCTTGTTCATGGCCCCCTGGGCGTCGGCACCGAAGTCCCCGGGATGCTTGCTCTGCAGAACTTGGATGATGGATTCCGAGATCAGCTGCAGGGAGGGTGAAGAGAGAAGGTGGTCACCGGGGTGGGACAAACCAGGAGCCAGATGGGGGCCAGGTCTCCTCCCACCTTCTCTTTATTCCAGGACCGTGTATTGAGCACTTTGTAGGCACCGGGTGAGAGTCTGTGTGATCTCCATGGATGAACCCCTTTGATCCCCACAGCCACTGTGGGATAGATACTACCACTGCCCTGGATTTACAGATGCAGAAACTGAGGCAAGAGGAGGTTGAATGGAAGGGGCATTTGGACCCAGGAGGGCTGGCTCCGGAGCCCACGCTCTTACCCACAGCCCCCTCCACTCCATCAGGATGTGGATTCCACTGAAGTCAGGTGAGAGCTCAGGGCACCACCCGCATGGGGGCAGCAGAAAAGAAGGGAAATGCTCAGATTTCATTATTGTATTCAGGATTTTGCAATCAGAAAGTCTAGAAAGGAACTATTTCTATTTGTGTGTGTGCAATTTTTGCATACTTAATGACTTGATACGGTTATTGTTTTAAAGTCCTTATTTTGGGAGCACAGCCTCCTATTTTTTGTACCAAGCGCAGAAACACGGGTGGGAGGGAAGTAGAGAGAGGAAGAGGACAGGCCTGAGACCCATGGCTGGCTCCCAGGATGGAGAATGTCTGCTATCAGCCTCAGCATTGCCATTTGCTTTAGTACCCACGGTCTCATCGCCTGGATAACGGAGATGGGCATGGGAAAACGGAGATGTAGCATGGGGCTGCTTTAGCGACGGAAAGACTGGTGGATGTAAAACGCGGCTGTGCTTTCTCAACAGTTAACCAGATTTGATCCCAACCGCAGCCCTGGCCGGTGCACCAAGGAGTGTCATTTTACAGAGGAGACAAGTGGCCAGACGGAGGTCACACAGGAAGCGGAGAGCAGAGATGGATTTGTGCCCAGGAGGCTGTGGGCAGGTCACTGCCAAAGCTGGGAATGGAGGCAGTGGCTGAACCAAGGCTGGGTTTCTCGTTTTCTCAGGGCCCCAGGGTGCAAGTGACATAAAGCAGGGATAGTCGCGGGTGGGACATGCAAAGAGAGGCCTCAAGAAGCATCAACACCCCGTAAGCCCCTCCGCTTGGAAAGAGGAACAGCTCCACAAACACCTCCTCTTGGGCATCGAGGTGGACGCTTAACTTCACCTTCCATTTCATGAATGCCACAAAACAAAGTGGGGGCTCGGGGTGTCATGGAGCAAGCCCTGTCCTTAGAGAACTTGAGAGAACCAAGTTCCAGGGCCACCTATGCCCCGACCCCATGTGTGACTTCACCCACCCAGATGACCTGGTTGGACCCCCAGCTCAGACTTTCTAGAGTCCATGGCAGAGCCACTCATATCTAGCAAACAGTGGAATGGGGCCACTGCATAATTGAGGAATGAAAACCCTCTCGGCACCCACCACCCTGTGCAGCCCCTCAGTCCCTCAGAGAGACGATCTGTCCACCGGTGAGGTGGAGACTGCCTTATGAACAGCGCAGAAGGACGGTCCACCGTGAGGGGGAAGAGCAGACACCCGGGCTCTGCCTTAATTTTTTGCAGAGCTTATGCATCAGATTAAGCATGTTCTAGGGAGACCTGGGTTCTAGCGGCCAACTGGTTGTGATATCTTGGCTGCATGGTTTTTTCTATCCAAGACTCAGCTTCTTCCTCTCGAGAGAGAGAACTCACTCATTGGAAGTGTATGGTGAACCAACCACATGACACTGGGGCACAGAAATGGTAGCCCCTCGGGAGCTGAGTGCCTGCTGGGAGACCACTGGGCAAAGAGACAAATTATAACACAGCCTGGCAGTGCTATGGCCGGGGATGAGGATAAAGTACCACGGTGAGAGAGGCGCTGGCAGATGGAGAAGCTGAGGGCCTCGTGGGCCTGGGGCCCAAGTAGGGGATATGGCTTCACACTGGGCCTTAGTGGATGAACAGGGATTTGCAGAGAGAAGATGGGGAGGCAGGGATGGCCTCACGTGCAGGGCTGTCTGTTCACGCTGGTGATGTGGAGTCGTTGGGCAGGCAGAACTCTGCACAATTGCGGGGTGGGGTGCAAGGGTTGAGGCTAAAGAGGGGTGGTGGTGGTTGTCAAGCAAGAGGTGATATTGTGCCACAGTGGATTCGGAGCCTGGTTCCATAGTACCATAGATCTGACTGTACCTCCTGGCTTATTAGCTGTGTGACCTTGGGCAAGCTACTTAACCCCTCTGAGCTCTCAGTTTCCAAACCAGTAAAATGGGGATGAGAAGGGTACGTGCCTGGGGCAGAGACTGCTAATTACCTCCACAATATCCATTTCCCCTTCTTCCTTGGTAACAGAACACTAGTTGTATTTGGAGGGGTAATAGACCACCTTTCCCAGCTTCCCATGCAGACAGGGTGGCTCCAGAACTAACTTCCAGCCAATGAGATGTAAATAAAATTGTTGGACAAGATTTCTGGGACTCCTTAAATTTCTCAAAAGAGAGCATTCCTCTCTTTCTCCTCCTTCCAGTTGGGGATATAGAAGAGGTGACTGGAGCTCTTGCAGCCGTTTTGGCCATGAGGCAACTTTGAGGATGGATACCATGTGCTAGGCATGGCAGCAAATGCTCACTGTGGCCCATCCCATTGCTGCACCAGACTTCCTGCTCTTTCTACCTTCGGGGCATGCACCTGTCCCTGCAGTCCTTCATCCCCAGCTCCCTCCTCTCCCCAGATCGCCTCCTCCCACCAGTTACAGACACACAACCTGAAGCCCAGGTTCCTGCCCCAACCCTGATCCACCCAACTTTCCAACCCATCTCAGGAGGTTCAAACCCATTGCTTGTGCTGGAAACCAAGGTCTTGTCTCTCCATCTGTGAAGATGCTGGAACCAGTAGAGCCAGGCTGCTGGCCACCCCAGCCCCAAATTGAGCCCCAGTCGCTGAGCTCCTGCCACGTAAGTCCTGCATGTACCAGACTCCCAGTGGCACAGGGGCTGGGGTTCTGTAGTAATGGAGACCTGCATTTGAATCTTGGCTCTGCTGTTATCCACCTCTGTGACCACGGACAAGCTGCTTAACCTCTGTGTGCCTCAGTTTCCCCATCTATCGAATGGATATGATAATGGTACCTACCCATGGAGAGGAGGCCAATTTTGCACCCAATATCCCCTCTCCCCTTCCTCTTTGGTAATAAGATGTGAATTTGGCATGCTAAATTAAAAATGCTAAAGGTGTTCATTCTCAACGATCCCAGGAGGAAGGCAAAGTGGGTGGCAGTCCCCTTGACAAACGAGAAGCCTGGGGCACAGAGAGGAGTGGCATAGGACACCCCACAAGTTAGTGGCTGAACTGGAACTCGAACCCAGATCCCATTGTCCTGAACCCAGATCCCATTGTCCCGAGGCCTTCCCCACATCCTCCCACCTGCCCAGGCTCTGCCTCCTACCTCCAGGTACTTCACGGGGATCTTGTGCTTGGTGGCATGCGACTGCGCCAGGGGCTTAATCTCCGCCTCGTGATGCCCCTTCTTCTTAAGGATGCCGCCCAGGGCAGTGAGCACGGTGGCGCCATGCTTCTTTAGGTCCTCAGATGCCTTCATCTCGTCCTCTGACTTCAGGTGCTTGAACTTGTCAAACTTCTCCAGAGTCTCAGGGTGACCCTTAAAGAGCCTGTGGGCGCAGGGAAGGCTGGAGTCAGGCATGGGAGGTGCGGTGTGAGGTCTGGGGGCAGCCAGACTAGAGTTCAAGTTTAGTTCCCTGTCTTCCCAGCTGTGTGATCTCGGGCCATTTGCTTCACCTCTCTGTGCCTCAGCTTCCTCATACAAGGAATGGGGATAACTTGTCCCTACCTAAAGGATTAAGTGAGATAGTGTGTGCTATGTACCAACAGGGTGTCTGGTACATAGTGAGTGTCATATAAATGCTTGCTATTGTTATTTTATTATCATTATCATCTTCTTTACTATGAGGGACAGGAAGGGAAAAAGCATCTTTGCATTGCTCGCTGGTTTCACTCCAATTTTCCCCAAGTTGCCTGGAGAGGAGATGGCTGAATGGCATTGTGGGTGGGCCAGGAACACTGAGGCTGAAGGACCCCGGACTAGCTGAGCACCTACTATGTGCCAGGTTCCATGATAGACTCAATTTGCATTTTCCTTTTGAGTCATTCATATTATTCCCATTTTACAGATGTGGAAACCGAGGTTCCAAGGCATAAAGTCGCCAGCTCATTGTTGCAGGGGTGCTGTCCAGAGAAGCCAGGCTATGAGGTCTGAGTGGCCAAAACAGCAGTTCTAGTCCACGCTGCGACCATCTCTGCAACTTCCTGCCTAGGGATTGTCCTTCAGCTGCTTAAATAGCTCTAGCTACAGGAGGCTCACTCCTACGTGTGAGGACCATTCCACGCCAGAACAATCCTCACACTCAGAAACCCGTCGCTTGTTTTGAGCCCAAGCTGTGACTCTCTGAACCTCCCAGTCCCCTCACTGTGCAGACGATGAAGGATCTTGGTGGGAGCAACCCAACCCAGCCCTGAGACAGGCACCCACTCCTGCCAGGCACTCAGTGAGGTGCCCCAGGGGCCTCTGCTGGGACCCTGAGCACCCACCTCCAGCTTTAGATCTCGGTCCTTCCTGCTGTGAGCAGGTGGGTGCTGGTTAAAGGGAGTCAGACGTGCCCTCTGGGTAGGAATGAGTTTCCGCCTTTCACTCATGGAAGACCACAGAGATAAGTGGCTTGCCCAAGGTCACGTGGCTGGCCAGCAGCAGAGCCCAGACCCAAACCCAAAATGAAACAGTTTCACAACTCCCACCCTTTCCCTTGTGCCACAGCCTGAAATGTTTGGCAGGGGCAACCCTGTCTGCTCAGGGTTCTCTCTCCTGTCTAACGGTTTCAGTTCCTTGCAAAGCTCCTCTTTTATGGTTTCCAGGCTCCATGACATCCTTGTAAAAGTACACAGTATGTACTGTGGCCACACTCCAGTTTGCACCCTGAGCCACCACACCCAGAAGTTGTCACAAGGAAGCAACTGATCCCCGTAGTCTCTACCCCAGGGTTTTATGCGGAGGATATTTCACGACCAGGACGCTCAGCTCCTCAACCCGAGCATGAGTTCA